>NC_136625.1:41673577-41886077 GCF_933228915.1 Telmatherina bonti | reverse complement strand
GGAGGTGCTGCAGTCAGATGGAGGTGACGGTGATGCAGTCAGATGGAGGTGATGCAGTCAGATGGAGGTGATGCAGTCAGATGGAGGTGATGCAGTCAGATGGAGGTGCTGCAGTCAGATGGAGGTGCTGCAGTCAGATGGAGGTGCTGCAGTCAGATGGAGGTGATGCAGTCAGATGGAGGTGATGCAGTCAGATGGAGGTGATGGTGCTGCAGTCAGATGGAGGTGCTGCAGTCAGATGGAGGTGCTGCAGTCAGATGGAGGTGACGGTGATGCAGTCAGATGGAGGTGCTGCAGTCAGATGGAGGTGATGCAGTCAGATGGAGGTGATGCAGTCAGATGGAGGTGATGCAGTCAGATGGAGGTGCTGCAGTCAGATGGAGGTGATGCAGTCAGATGGAGGTGATGCAGTCAGATGGAGGTGCTGCAGTCAGATGGAGGTGATGCAGTCAGATGGAGGTGCTGCAGTCAGATGGAGGTGATGGTGCTGCAGTCAGATGGAGGTGACGGTGCTGCAGTCAGATGGAGGTGACGGTGCTGCAGTCAGATGGAGGTGATGCAGTCAGATGGAGGTGATGCAGTCAGATGGAGGTGATGCAGTCAGATGGAGGTGCTGCAGTCAGATGGAGGTGATGCAGTCAGATGGAGGTGATGCAGTCAGATGGAGGTGCTGCAGTCAGATGGAGGTGATGCAGTCAGATGGAGGTGATGCAGTCAGATGGAGGTGCTGCAGTCAGATGGAGGTGCTGCAGTCAGATGGGGGTGATGCAGTCAGATGGAGGTGCTGCAGTCAGATGGAGGTGATGGTGCTGCAGTCAGATGGAGGTGCTGCAGTCAGATGGAGGTGCTGCAGTCAGATGGAGGTGATGCAGTCAGATGGAGGTGCTGCAGTCAGATGGAGGTGATGGTGCTGCAGTCAGATGGAGGTGATGCAGTCAGATGGAGGTGCTGCAGTCAGATGGAGGTGCTGCAGTCAGATGGAGGTGATGCAGTCAGATGGAGGTGATGCAGTCAGATGGAGGTGCTGCAGTCAGATGGAGGTGATGCAGCCAGATGGAGGTGATGCAGTCAGATGGAGGTGATGCAGTCAGATGGAGGTGATGCAGTCAGATGGAGGTGATGCAGTCAGATGGAGGTGATGCAGTCAGATGGAGGTGATGGTGCTGCAGTCAGATGGAGGTGCTGCAGTCAGATGGAGGTGCTGCAGTCAGATGGAGGTGATGCAGCCAGATGGAGGTGATGCAGTCAGATGGAGGTGATGCAGTCAGATGGAGGTGCTGCAGTCAGATGGAGGTGCTGCAGTCAGATGGAGGTGCTGCAGTCAGATGGAGGTGCTGCAGTCAGATGGAGGTGATGCAGTCAGATGGAGGTGCTGCAGTCAGATGGAGGTGATGCAGTCAGATGGAGGTGATGCAGTCAGATGGAGGTGATGCAGTCAGATGGAGGTGATGCAGTCAGATGGAGGTGATGCAGTCAGATGGAGGTGCTGCAGTCAGATGGAGGTGCTGCAGTCAGATGGAGGTGATGCAGCCAGATGGAGGTGATGCAGTCAGATGGAGGTGATGGTGCTGCAGTCAGATGGAGGTGATGCAGTCAGATGGAGGTGATGCAGTCAGATGGAGGTGCTGCAGTCAGATGGAGGTGCTGCAGTCAGATGGAGGTGATGCAGTCAGATGGAGGTGCTGCAGTCAGATGGAGGTGCTGCAGTCAGATGGAGGTGATGCAGTCAGATGGAGGTGCTGCAGTCAGATGGAGGTGATGCAGTCAGATGGAGGTGCTGCAGTCAGATGGAGGTGCTGCAGTCAGATGGAGGTGCTGCAGTCAGATGGAGGTGATGCAGTCAGATGGAGGTGCTGCAGTCAGATGGAGGTGATGCAGTCAGATGGAGGTGATGCAGTCAGATGGAGGTGATGCAGTCAGATGGAGGTGACGGTGATGCAGTCAGATGGAGGTGCTGCAGTCAGATGGAGGTGATGTAGTCAGATGGAGGTGCTGCAGTCAGATGGAGGTGCTGCAGTCAGATGGAGGTGCTGCAGTCAGATGGAGGTGATGCAGTCAGATGGAGGTGCTGCAGTCAGATGGAGGTGATGCAGTCAGATGGAGGTGATGTAGTCAGATGGAGGTGATGCAGTCAGATGGAGGTGCTGCAGTCAGATGGAGGTGATGCAGTCAGATGGAGGTGATGCAGTCAGATGGAGGTGCTGCAGTCAGATGGAGGTGATGCAGTCAGATGGAGGTGATGCAGTCAGATGGAGGTGACGGTGATGCAGTCAGATGGAGGTGATGCAGTCAGATGGAGGTGATGCAGTCAGATGGAGGTGATGCAGTCAGATGGAGGTGATGTAGTCAGATGGAGGTGCTGCAGTCAGATGGAGGTGCTGCAGTCAGATGGAGGTGATGTAGTCAGATGGAGGTGCTGCAGTCAGATGGAGGTGCTGCAGTCAGATGGAGGTGATGCAGTCAGATGGAGGTGATGCAGTCAGATGGAGGTGATGCAGTCAGATGGAGGTGATGGTGATGCAGTCAGATGGAGGTGATGCAGTCAGATGGAGGTGCTGCAGTCAGATGGAGGTGATGCAGTCAGATGGAGGTGATGCAGTCAGATGGAGGTGCTGCAGTCAGATGGAGGTGATGTAGTCAGATGGAGGTGCTGCAGTCAGATGGAGGTGATGCAGTCAGATGGAGGTGATGCAGTCAGATGGAGGTGCTGCAGTCAGATGGAGGTGATGGTGCTGCAGTCAGATGGAGGTGATGCAGTCAGATGGAGGTGATGCAGTCAGATGGAGGTGCTGCAGTCAGATGGAGGTGCTGCAGTCAGATGGAGGTGATGCAGTCAGATGGAGGTGCTGCAGTCAGATGGAGGTGCTGCAGTCCGATGGAGGTGATGCAGTCAGATGGAGGTGATGGTGATGCAGTCAGATGGAGGTGCTGCAGTCAGATGGAGGTGATGCAGTCAGATGGAGGTGCTGCAGTCAGATGGAGGTGCTGCAGTCAGATGGAGGTGATGCAGTCAGATGGAGGTGCTGCAGTCAGATGGAGGTGATGGTGATGCAGTCAGATGGAGGTGCTGCAGTCAGATGGAGGTGATGGTGCTGCAGTCAGATGGAGGTGATGCAGTCAGATGGAGGTGATGCAGTCAGATGGAGGTGCTGCAGTCAGATGGAGGTGCTGCAGTCAGATGGAGGTGATGCAGTCAGATGGAGGTGATGCAGTCAGATGGAGGTGATGGTGATGCAGTCAGATGGAGGTGATGGTGCTGCAGTCAGATGGAGGTGATGCAGTCAGATGGAGGTGATGGTGATGCAGTCAGATGGAGGTGATGCAGTCAGATGGAGGTGATGGTGATGCAGTCAGATGGAGGTGCTGCAGTCAGATGGAGGTGATGGTGCTGCAGTCAGATGGAGGTGCTGCAGTCAGATGGAGGTGATGCAGTCAGATGGAGGTGATGCAGTCAGATGGAGGTGCTGCAGTCAGATGGAGGTGATGCAGTCAGATGGAGGTGCTGCAGTCAGATGGAGGTGCTGCAGTCAGATGGAGGTGATGCAGTCAGATGGAGGTGCTGCAGTCAGATGGAGGTGATGGTGCTGCAGTCAGATGGAGGTGCTGCAGTCAGATGGAGGTGATGCAGTCAGATGGAGGTGATGCAGTCAGATGGAGGTGCTGCAGTCAGATGGAGGTGATGCAGTCAGATGGAGGTGATGCAGTCAGATGGAGGTGCTGCAGTCAGATGGAGGTGATGCAGTCAGATGGAGGTGATGCAGTCAGATGGAGGTGCTGCAGTCAGATGGAGGTGCTGCAGTCAGATGGAGGTGATGCAGTCAGATGGAGGTGCTGCAGTCAGATGGAGGTGCTGCAGTCAGATGGAGGTGCTGCAGTCAGATGGAGGTGATGCAGTCAGATGGAGGTGATGCAGTCAGATGGAGGTGCTGCAGTCAGATGGAGGTGATGCAGTCAGATGGAGGTGATGGTGCTGCAGTCAGATGGAGGTGCTGCAGTCAGATGGAGGTGATGCAGTCAGATGGAGGTGATGCAGTCAGATGGAGGTGATGCAGTCAGATGGAGGTGATGCAGTCAGATGGAGGTGATGCAGTCAGATGGAGGTGATGCAGTCAGATGGAGGTGATGCAGTCAGATGGAGGTGATGCAGTCAGATGGAGGTGATGGTGATGCAGTCAGATGGAGGTGCTGCAGTCAGATGGAGGTGCTGCAGTCAGATGGAGGTGCTGCAGTCAGATGGAGGTGATGGTGATGCAGTCAGATGGAGGTGATGGTGATGCAGTCAGATGGAGGTGCTGCAGTCAGATGGAGGTGCTGCAGTCAGATGGAGGTGATGCAGTCAGATGGAGGTGATGGTGATGCAGTCAGATGGAGGTGATGGTGCTGCAGTCAGATGGAGGTGCTGCAGTCAGATGGAGGTGATGCAGTCAGATGGAGGTGATGGTGATGCAGTCAGATGGAGGTGCTGCAGTCAGATGGAGGTGATGCAGTCAGATGGAGGTGATGCAGTCAGATGGAGGTGATGCAGTCAGATGGAGGTGATGGTGATGCAGTCAGATGGAGGTGCTGCAGTCAGATGGAGGTGCTGCAGTCAGATGGAGGTGATGGTGATGCAGTCAGATGGAGGTGATGCAGTCAGATGGAGGTGATGGTGCTGCAGTCAGATGGAGGTGATGCAGTCAGATGGAGGTGATGGTGCTGCAGTCAGATGGAGGTGCTGCAGTCAGTAATTCTGTGAGAAAAGATCCTCATTCACATGAATTCATCATCCTAACCGCTGAGTCTGATGAAGGGTGGCGGGAAGCTGGAGCCTATCCCAGCAGTCTCTGGGTGAAAGGCGGGGAACACCCTGGACAGCTCGCCGGTCCATCGCAGGGACACACAACCACTCACTGCCAGGGACGAGTTAGAGTAACCAGTTAACCTGACATCATGGTGGGAGGAAGCCGGAGAGAAGCCAGCAGATACGAGGAGGACATTCAGACTCCACACAGAAAGGCTGCCCCCCCATCCGCCCCAGCCAAGGATCGAACAAGCGACCTTCCACAGTGCTAACCAGCATGCAGCTCCACATGCAGAAATGTAGAAATAACAGCAGTTTTCCACATAGATTACTTTCTCTGTACTGACTGATCACAATTTACTTGTTTATTGATTTTACAAAAATATCTATAAATGATATTTCTAGAATAAATCTAAGTTCATCACTTTCTTTCTTAGTTGCCACTGAAGCAACCGTGGTAATCAGAGTACACACACACACACACACACACACACACACGTTATGTCAGTTCCATTAGGATGAAACATGTAATGACAGCCTGAGGTTTATTAGCCTCCTGCTACGTTAAACGTCTACTCTGCCATGATTGCATCTGTCTCACTCACAGCAGCTCTATGTTCTCCAGGTCTGTGCTTCATTCCTCATCCTGCATCACAAACAGGGAAATGTTTTACTTAACCGTCCTATTATCTCAAATATTACTATTAAAAAATTCAATAATGATTTAAAAGAGGAATAATGTCATGATAATGAAAGGTCTGCCTGTCCAGCAGCACCACCATCAGGGCAAACTGTAACATTACACCTTTTCTTTTGTATAGAAAATAAAATAGTTTTTAGTCGGGCTGTGACAATGTGCTTTGGTCCATATTACATCCCATGTTTTGGGTGCCGATTCCATTTTAATTGTCATTCTCACAATTCTATGATTTTGCTAATTTTTGTAGATTAAAAAAAAAAAAAGTCTAAAACCTTTGTTTGCTCATCATTTTTCTTGATTTCAGTTAGACAAAAACACAGGACCTTGGCCATCTTTCTGGGTTAGATTAACTACTAATAACCAGCTAACCCTCATTCTGGGTTAAATTAACTACTAATCAACAACAAACTCTCATTCCGGGTTAGATTAACTACTAATCACCAGCTAACCCTCATTCTGGGTTAAATTAACTACTAATCAACAACAAACTCTCATTCCGGGTTAGATTAACTACTAATCACCAGCTAACCCTCATTCTGGGTTAAATTAACTACTAATCAACAACAAACTCTCATTCCGGGTTAGATTAACTACTAATCACCAGCTAACCCTCATTCTGGGTTAAATTAACTACTAATCAACAACAAACTCTCATTCCGGGTTAGATTAACTACTAATCACCAGCTAACCCTCATTACGGGTTAGATTAACTACTAATCACCAGCTAACCCTCATTACGGGTTAGATTAACTACTAATAACCAGCTAACCCTCATTCTGGGTTAGATTAACTACTAATCACCAGCTAACCCTCATTACGGGTTAGATTAACTACTAATAACCAGCTAACCCTCATTCCGGGTTAAATTAACTACTAATAACCAGCTAACCCTCATTCTGGGTTAGATATTAACTACTAATCACCAGCTAACCCTCATTCTGGGTTAGATATTAACTACTAATCACCAGCTAACCCTCATTCCGGGTTAGATTAACTACTAATAACCAGCTAACCCTCATTCTGGGTTAAATTAACTACTAATCAACAACAAACTCTCATTCCGGGTTAGATCAACTACTAATAATGAACTAACCCTCATTCCGGGTTAGATTAACTACTAATCACCAGCTAACCCTCATTACGGGTTAGATTAACTACTAATAACCAGCTAACCCTCATTCCGGGTTAGATTAACTACTAATAACCAGCTAACCCTCATTCTGGGTTAGATATTAACTACTAATCACCAGCTAACCCTCATTCTGGGTTAGATATTAACTACTAATCACCAGCTAACCCTCATTCCGGGTTAGATTAACTACTAATAACCAGCTAACCCTCATTCTGGGTTAAATTAACTACTAATCAACAACAAACCCTCATTCCGGGTTAGATCAACTACTAATAATGAACTAACCCTCATTCCGGGTTAGATTAACTACTAATCACCAGCTAACCCTCATTACGGGTTAGATTAACTACTAATAACCAGCTAACCCTCATTCCGGGTTAGATTAACTACTAATAACAAGCTAACCCTCATTCTGGGTTAGATATTAACTACTAATCACCAGCTAACCCTCATTCCGGGTTAAATTAACTACTAATCAACAACAAACTCTCATTCCGGGTTAGATCAACTACTAATAATGAACTAACCCTCATTCCGGGTTAGATTAACTACTAATAACCAGCTAACCCTCATTCCGGGTTAGATTAACTACTAATAACCAGCTAACCCTCATTCTGGGTTAAATTAACTACTAATCAACAACAAACTCTCATTCCGGGTTAGATCAACTACTAATAATGAACTAACCCTCATTCCGGGTTAAATTAACTACTAATCACCAGCTAACCCTCATTCCGGGTTAGATTAACTACTAATAACCAGCTAACCCTCATTCCGGGTTAGATTAACTACTAATAACCAGCTAACCCTCATTCTGGGTTAGATATTAACTACTAATCACCAGCTAACCCTCATTCCGGGTTAGATTAACTACTAATAACCAGCTAACCCTCATTCTGGGTTAAATTAACTACTAATCAACAACAAACTCTCATTCCGGGTTAGAGATCAACTACTAATAATGAACTAACCCTCATTCCGGGTTAGATTAACTACTAATCACCAGCTAACCCTCATTCTGGGTTAGATATTAACTACTAATCACCAGCTAACCCTCATTCCGGGTTAGATTAACTACTAATCACCAGCTAACCCTCATTCCGGGTTAGATATTAACTACTAATCACCAGCTAACCCTCATTCCGGGTTAGATATTAACTACTAATAACCAGCTAACCCTCATTCTGGGTTAGATATTAACTACTAATAACCAGCTAACCCTCATTCTGGGTTAGATATTAACTACTAATAACCAGCTAACCCTCATTCTGGGTTAGATATTAACTACTAATAATGAACTAACCCTCATTCTGGGTTAAATTAACTACTAATCAACAACTAACTCTCATTCCGGGTTAGAGATTAACTACTAATAACCAGCTAACCCTCATTCTGGCTTAGATATTAACTACTAATCACCAACTAACCCTCCCTCTGATGGTAGAAGGCCTGAGAGGACCAGTAAACATGTCAAGAAATTAATGCTCCTCCTCCTTCTCGTCTGTCTGTATTTCCATCCACAGCATCATTTCCAGGTTGAACAGTGGGACGTTTTCCTGCAGCTCAACGCGTCATCTGGTGCCTGCTGCCACCTGCTGGTTCAACTCCGCCACTGCAGCCAACCATCCTCATCCTGCTGCTCCTCCTGCTGCTGCTCCTGTCCTCCTGCTGCTGCTCCTCCTGCTGCTCCTCCACCATCATACTTTTATAAAAGCAGAGTGTGTTCATGTGGGATCATTATGTTAGACGAATAATTTATTGGAGGGAAAGACGTCCAGTCAGACCTACAGGACCTGGCTGATGCTGGTGGAGACAGTTTCGGCTGAAAGTCCACAGAAGTGGTTATAATCTGGTTACTGGTTACAGGTAATAACCTGGTTACAGGTTATAGCTAGAGACCCAGACCCTCTAGAGACCCAGACCCTCTAGAGACCCAGACCCTCTAGAGACCCACACCATCTAGAGACCCAGACCCTCTAGAGACCCAGACCCTCTAGAGACCCACACCATCTAGAGACCCAGACCCTCTAGAGACCCACACCCTCTAGAGACCCAGAACCTCTAGAGACCCAGAACCTCTAGAGACCCACACCCTCTAGAGACCCAGACCCTCTAGAGACCCACACCCTCTAGAGACCCACACCCTCTAGAGACCCAGAACCTCTAGAGACCCAGAACCTCTAGAGACCCACACCCTCTAGAGACCCAGACCCTCTAGAGACCCAGACCCTCTAGAGACCCACACCCTCTAGAGACCCAGAACCTCTAGAGACCCACACCCTCTAGAGACCCAGACCCTCTAGAGACCCAGACCCTCTAGAGACCCAGAACCTCTGGAGACCCACACCCTCTAGAGACCCACACCCTCTAGAGACCCAGAACCTCTAGAGACCCACACCCTCTAGAGACCCAGACCCTCTAGAGACCCACACCCTCTAGAGACCCAGAACCTCTAGAGACCCACACCCTCTAGAGACCCAGACCCTCTAGAGACCCACACCCTCTAGAGACCCAGAACCTCTAGAGACCCAGACCCTCTAGAGACCCACACCCTCTAGAGACCCACACCCTCTAGAGACCCAGAACCTCTAGAGACCCAGACCCTCTAGAGACCCAGACCCTCTAGAGACCCAGAACCTCTAGAGACCCACACCCTCTAGAGACCCAGAACCTCTAGAGACCCACACCCTCTAGAGACCCAGACCCTCTAGAGACCCACACCCTCTAGAGACCCAGACGCTCTAGAGACCCAGAACCTCTGGAGACCCACACCCTCTAGAGACCCACACCATCTAGAGACCCAGAACCTCTAGAGACCCACACCCTCTAGAGACCCAGACCCTCTAGAGACCCACACCCTCTAGAGACCCAGAACCTCTAGAGACCCACACCCTCTAGAGACCCACACCCTCTAGAGACCCAGACCCTCTAGAGACCCAGACCCTCTAGAGACCCACACCCTCTAGAGACCCAGAACCTCTAGAGACCCAGACCCTCTAGAGACCCAGACCCTCTAGAGACCCAGACCCTCTAGAGACCCAGAACCTCTAGAGACCCACACCCTCTAGAGACCCAGACCCTCTAGAGACCCAGACCCTCTAGAGACCCACACCCTCTAGAGACCCAGAACCTCTAGAGACCCAGACCCTCTAGAGACCCACACCCTCTAGAGACCCAGACCCTCTAGAGACCCACACCCTCTAGAGACCCAGACCCTCTAGAGACCCACACCCTCTAGAGACCCAGACCCTCTACAGACCCACACCCTCTAGAGACCCAGACCCTCTAGAGACCCACACCCTCTAGAGACCCACACCCTCTAGAGACCCAGACCCTCTAGAGA
Source organism: Telmatherina bonti (assembly GCF_933228915.1). Classification (NCBI taxonomy): domain Eukaryota; kingdom Metazoa; phylum Chordata; class Actinopteri; order Atheriniformes; family Telmatherinidae; genus Telmatherina; species Telmatherina bonti. Next base: position 41,876,122 of record NC_136625.1, on the reverse strand, counting down.
CCCACACCCTTTAGAGACCCAGACCCTCTAGAGACCCAGACCCTCTAGAGACCCACACCCTCTAGAGACCCAGACCCTCTAGAGACCCACACCCTCTAGAGACCCACACCCTCTAGAGACCCAGAACCTCTAGAGACCCACACCCTTTAGAGACCCAGACCCTCTAGAGACCCAGACCCTCTAGAGACCCACACCCTCTAGAGACCCAGACCCTCTAGAGACCCAGAACCTCTAGAGACCCACACCCTCTAGAGACCCACACCCTCTAGAGACCCACACCCTCTAGAGACTCAGACCCTCTAGAGACCCAGAACCTCTAGAGACCCAGAACCTCTAGAGACCCACACCCTCTAGAGACCCAGAACCTCTAGAGACCCAGAACCTCTAGAGACCCACACCCTCTAGAGACCCAGAACCTCTAGAGACCCACACATTTTAGAGACCCAGACCCTCTAGAGACCCACACACTTTAGAGACCCAGACCCTCTAGAGACCCACACCCTCTAGAGACTCAGACCCTCTAGAGACCAAGACCCTCTAGAGACCCACACACTTCAGAGACCCAGAACCTCTAGAGACCCACACCCTCTAGAGACTCAGACCCTCTAGAGACCAAGACCCTCTAGAGACCCAGAACCTCTAGAGACCCACACACTTTAGAGACCCAGAACCTCTAGAGACCCACACCCTCTAGAGACTCAGACCCTCTAGAGACCCAGACCCTCTAGAGACCCACACACTTTAGAGACCCAGAACCTCTAGAGACCCACACCCTCTAGAGACTCAGACCCTCTAGAGACCAAGACCCTCTAGAGACCCACACACTTTAGAGACCCAGAACCTCTAGAGACCCACACCCTCTAGAGACCCACACACTTTAGAGACCCAGAACCTCTAGAGACCCACACCCTCTAGAGACTCAGACCCTCTAGAGACCAAGACCCTCTAGAGACCCAGAACCTCTAGAGACCCACACACTTTAGAGACCCAGAACCTCTAGAGACCCAGACCCTCTAGAGACTCAGACCCTCTAGAGACCAAGACCCTCTAGAGACCCACACACTTTAGAGACCCAGAACCTCTAGAGACCCAGACCCTCTAGAGACTCAGACCCTCTAGAGACCAAGACCCTCTAGAGACCCACACACTTTAGAGACCCAGAACCTCTAGAGACCCACACCCTCTAGAGACCCACACACTTTAGAGACCCAGAACCTCTAGAGACCCACACCCTCTAGAGACTCAGACCCTCTAGAGACCAAGACCCTCTAGAGACCCAGAACCTCTAGAGACCCACACACTTTAGAGACCCAGAACCTCTAGAGACCCAGACCCTCTAGAGACTCAGACCCTCTAGAGACTCAGACCCTCTAGAGACCCACACACTTTAGAGACCCAGAACCTCTAGAGACCCACACCCTCTAGAGACTCAGACCCTCTAGAGACCAAGACCCTCTAGAGACCCACACACTTTAGAGACCCAGAACCTCTAGAGACCCACACCCTCTGAGACCCACACCCTCTGAGACCCACACCCTCTACAGACTCAGACCCTCTAGAGACCCAGACCCTCTGGAGACCCAGAACCTCTAGAGACCCACACCCTCTACAGACTCAGACCCTCTAGAGACCCAGAACCTCTCGAGACCCACACCCTCTAGAGACCCACACCCTCTAGAGACCCACACCCTCTGGAGACCCACACCCTCTGGAGAACCAGAACCTCTAGAGACCCACACCCTCTAGAGACTCAGACCCTCTGGAGACCCACACCCTCTGGAGAACCAGAACCTCTAGAGACCCACACCCTCTGGAGAACCAGAACCTCTAGAGACCCACACCCTCTGGAGAACCAGAACCTCTAGAGACCCACACCCTCTGGAGAACCAGAACCTCTAGAGACCCACACCCTCTGGAGAACCAGAACCTCTAGAGACCCACACCCTCTGGAGAACCAGAACCTCTAGAGACCCACACCCTCTGGAGAACCAGAACCTCTAGAGACCCACACCCTCTAGAGACCCACACCCTCTAGAGACCCAGAACCTCTGGAGACCCACACCCTCTGGAGAACCAGACCCTCTAGAGACCCAGACCCTCTAGAGACCCAGACCCTCTAGAGACCCAGACCCTCTAGACACCCAGAACCTCTAGAGACCCAGACCCTCTAGACACCCAGAACCTCTAGAGACCCAGACCCTCTGGAGACCCACACCCTCTGGAGACCCACACCCTCTGGAGAACCAGAACCTCTAGAGACCCACACCCTCTGGAGAACCAGAACCTCTAGAGACCCACACCCTCTGGAGAACCAGAACCTCTAGAGACCCACACCCTCTAGAGACCCAGAACCTCTGGAGACCCACACCCTCTGGAGAACCAGACCCTCTAGAGACCCACACCCTCTGGAGAATCAGACCCTCTAGAGACCCACACCCTCTGGAGAACCAGACCCTCTAGAGACCCAGACCCTCTAGAGACCCACACCCTCTGGAGAACCAGACCCTCTAGAGACCCACACCCTCTAGACACCCAGAACCTCTAGAGACCCAGACCCTCTAGAGACCCACACCCTCTAGAGACCCACACCCTCTCACACCCAGACCTTAAGACTCCAAACCAGACCTCCAATAAGATCTAGAACATGGACACCAGGGTAGATCAGAACCAAGACAACAGAGTAGATGAACACGATCACAAGCATGAAAGTGTAACTTTAATCTACCAGCAGGTGGTTCTGGTTCTGTCCAGCATGTCTTCCAGCATGTCTTCCTCTGTGGTTCTGGTTCTGTCCAGCATGTCTTCCAGCATGTCTTCCTCTGTGGTTCTGGTTCTGTCCAGCATGTCTTCCTCTGTGGTTCTGGTTCTGTCCAGCATGTCTTCCTCTGTGGTTCTGGTTCTGTCCAGCATGTCTTCCAGCATGTCTTCCTCTGTGGTTCTGGTTCTGTCCAGCATGTCTTCCTCTGTGGTTCTGGTTCTGGGAGCAGATCACAGCCAGCGGTCCACATCCAGACCTTGTGTGAGTTCTGCTGCCTGGTTCTGGCAGGTGGATGGTGGACGGTGAAGCAGGTTGATGGTTTTTCCGTCCTTCAGTTGAAGCACCGCCATTTTCAGATTCCACCTGGGGACAGAGAACAGCTCAGCGAACACTGCAGACAGAACCAGAACCTCTCAATGGTTCCATCGCCTCTCCACTGGTTCCCAGTCTGACCCTTTACCGATAATAACACACACACGAGTTAAAGCGGATCTATGATGCTATGTCTAGTTTTCTGAGCTGCCATGTCCCGTTTAAAAGACGTCACAGAACTTGAATATTAAAATAAATATTTTTTACAGCAGCCTATGAACAACTATATATACATGTATGTATTGATCAGGAAGCCAGGCTTCTGCTGTGACTGCCAGTGCTGGTACAGAGACAAAGCAATGAAAACCTTTGGGACAGTTCTCGTCCCCTCCAGCCAAGCCGTCCACATCAGGACTAAGACCAGCAGAAAGGCCACGAGATATGTCAGTGATCTGATGAAGCTTCTCTTCCTGCCACCTTTATGGAGGAGCTGAAGAGGTTCCAGTTCCAGAAGACCTCAGAGCTCCGTGTGAGAGGCTGGAACCCGGCGTAGCTGCATCCTGGAAACTCCTGGAGTATCTGGAACCCGGCGTAGCTGCATCCTGGAAACTCCTGGAGTGTCTGGAACCCGGCGTAGCTGCATCCTGGAAACTCCTGGAGTATCTGGAACCCGGCGTGGCTCCGTCCTGGAAACTCCTGGAGTATCTGGAACCCGGCGTGGCTCCGTCCTGGAAACTCCTGGAGTATCTGGAACCCGGCGTGGCTCCGTCCTGGAAACTCCTGGAGTATCTGGAACCCGGCGTAGCTCCGTCCTGGAAACTCCTGGAGTATCTGGAACCCGGCGTGGCTCCGTCCTGGAAACTCCTGGAGTATCTGGAACCCGGCGTAGCTCCGTCCTGGAAACTCCTGGAGTATCTGGAACCCGGCGTAGCTCCGTCCTGGAAACTCCTGGAGTATCTGGAACCCGGCGTAGCTCCGTCCTGGAAACTCCTGGAGTATCTGGAACCCGGCGTAGCTCCGTCCTGGAAACTCCTGGAGTATCTGGAACCCGGCGTAGCTCCGTCCTGGAAACTCCTGGAGTATCTGGAACCCGGCGTAGCTCCGTCCTGGAAACTCCTGGAGTATCTGGAACCCGGCGTAGCTCCGTCCTGGAAACTCCTGGAGTATCTGGAACCCGGCGTAGCTCCGTCCTGGAAACTCCTGGAGTATCTGGAACCCGGCGTAGCTCCGTCCTGGAAACTCCTGGAGTATCTGGAACCCGGCGTAGCTCCGTCCTGGAAACTCCTGGAGTATCTGGAACCCGGCGTAGCTCCGTCCTGGAAACTCCTGGAGTATCTGGAACCCGGCGTAGCTTCCTTCCTGACCAGGTATTCCCAGCACCAGGAACAAAGCTGCAGTACCACACCTCGGCAGGAGGTCAGTACACTCTACAGAGCAGCGGTAGAAAGTCTCTGTGCCGTTTTATGGTCAGGTCCTCTTCAGTCTGAACACCCAGAAATCAGAAATCTTGTTCAGAAGTGTACATCAGTCCCCGCTGATGAATAATTGCAAAATGTCCGTTTCCCCCTGAAGTCTACGATGTCTCCTTTGTCCTGTATAACCTGGTCCTGAACAAGTTAACATCTATTATATTACAGTCCAAGTGTCATCAAATGGACAGAGGTAAAGTCCTTGTAAGGGATGTTTTTACTGGAGTGGCTGCATAGTTTAATCCTCTCCTTCCCGTCAGAGAAAGAAGTATACAGAGAAAAGAATGTGGAGAGAAATAAGCTCATCATGGACTGGGACAATGAAGCAGACTAGGGAGGATGTAGAAACCAGGAGGTGGACAAAGGACATCATCAGCTGCAACAAGGCATCATGCTGTCCTTCACATGGGAAGACCACCGTGCAGCAGGAGGTCAGACTGCCAGGTGGACCACGCCTCCAGGACTCCACCTCTAGCTGAGAAGGACACGTCATGACGTTTCTGAGACATATCAGCAGAGGACAGCGGGGGGGGTTCTACTGATTGCTCCAGTTAGTTTCAGACAGACTGAGAAGTTCCTGCTTCCTGACAGGAACGGTGGACTCACCTGTGAGTTCCTGCTTTTCTACATGAAGACGTGAACAGGTACCCTCCCGTTTTGGACCCTGTGACGGGAATCTTTATCTGCAACACAGAGGCAGGTCTGCAGTGAAGAAGAAATTAATAATAAAAAAAAACATCTTTGTTTTAAAGAAGTCTTCGTCATCACCACCTTCACCCAGACCATCTTGACTGCCACACATGTATGAAAATGATGGTATGAGATAGGACCTGAGACGATACGGACTCAGATTAACAGACGACTGAGATGCAGTAATATTTCTACTGTAACAAGCAGAGTTTATCCAGTCATGGAGGCTGCAGGCCTACTGAGCTGCAACCCGTCTGAAGCAGCTTCATTGGATACCTCCACAAGCACCGGGATCTATGACTACCTCACAAACAGACCCCAGTTTGTGAGACTGAAAGGTTGTGTGTCTGAGATGGAGGTCAGCAGCACTGGTGCACCACAAGGAACTGTACTCTGACCATTCCTCTTCACTCTGTACACCTCAGACTTCCAGTACAACTCTGAGTCCTGTCATCTGCAGAAATACTCTGATGACTCTGCAGTTGTGGGGTGTATCAGGGATGGACAAGAAGCAGAGTACAGAGAACTGGTCAGTCAGTTTGTTAAATGGTGCGGTGACAATCATCTCATATTAAATAGCAGCAAAACAAAAGAGATGATTGTTGACTTCAGGAGGAAGAAGAATAAACAAAGCACTGTTTCCATCCTGGGAGAGGAGGTGGAGGTGGTGGAGGAATACAAGTATCTTGGAGTTCAGCTGGACAACAAACTGGACTGGAAATGCAACACTGACTACATCTACAAGAAAGGTCAGAGCAGACTGTACTTCTTAAGGAAGCTGAGATGGTTTAACGTCTGCACCAAGATGTTGCATATCTTCTAGAAGTCTGTTGTGGAGAGTGCAGTCAGCTTTGCAGCATCTGCTGGGGTAGTAGCATCAGAACCAGAGACTTGAAGAGAATCAACAAACTGATCCAGAAAGCTGCTTCTGTGCTTGGAGTAACTCTGGAGCCGCTGGAGCTGATTGTCCAAAGAAGAATGCTGCACAAGCTGATGAAGATGATGGAGGATTCTTCACACCCTCTCCACAACACAGTGATGAAACAACAAAGTGTGTTCAGTGAGAGGCTTCTTCAGGTCCCATGTAAGACTGAAAGATACAGAAGATCATTCCTGCCAGCAGCCATCAGCCTCCGGAACAAGACCTCCTCTAGTTATTATTATTATATACTACAATATTTCCCTTTGGAGATTAATAAAGTATTTTTCATTCATTTTTCATATAATTTCATTTCATTAAACAGTCCGCTCAGCCACTTCTTGTTAAAAACATGATTTTAAAAGAAAATTATATAATTTTATTAGTATATTATTTCCTTTTTAAGTGACCATGGTATAAGTGGGATAATGCCCTTCGAGGTGTCCATTATCAGAAATTAATGGACAATGGAGGCAACCGTCCGACGCAATGTCGACCAATCAGGATGTTGTGTGCTGCATTAATTCAATTGTCGACCTCCTGCTCCGTTTCTCCTCTCTCATGAAGACTCAAAGTTACTTTAGTCCTAGGGGACAGCTGCTTCATCTTGCCCATTGGGGGAGGGTCGGAGGTTGGCTGGGAGAGGTATGGGGTTGTGGAATGATGGGGGGGCCATTGGGAGGCATTGCGTTCTCTGGAGTTCTTGGCTTTGGCTCTGGGACTGGTAATGACCCATGGTGGGAGGCTATCTGAGCTGGCCCTGCTCCCCCTGAGGCTGGACCAGGGTGGTCCAGGCTTGCAGGGTCCAGGGTTCTCATCCGTTGCCGCTGGCCTGGTTCAGCAGTTATAAGCAGACATAACAACATATTCATGATATAAACAATAAAAGAAAGTATAAAATAAAAGAATCAAGGGGAGCCAAATATCCAAAAGGCTCCTTTTGGAAGATGGAATGTGTTCATCACAACATGACGCTGGACAGGACAGGTTGGAAAACAAAATAGAACATCTGGCTCCACCACTGCCGTCATCCCTCAAGGAAGTGGCGGGGCCAGCCACAAAAAGTCACAACCAGTAAAAACTCAGTACCTGTGCAGTCAGCTGATCAATTTGGTTGCTTCTGTCAGTCAGGTGGAGATTGTGGACCTTTAAAGGCGGTGCTCCAAGACTGTCCATGGCAACTGGACATGCCTCCAGCGCCTGCACAGCCAGTCTATGGTAGTCGGACTCCGAGAACTTCTCTGACAGCAGACAAAAATGAGACATAAAGTGTACAAACCTGACAATAATCAATCAAATCAAAGTACTTTATTCATCCCCAAGGGGAATTTCAATTTTCAAGCCAGCTCATCCAAGGTTTGACATACAGACATTTACATTTCTGACAAGTTTACAGAACCGAACTGAAGCTTCGGCCATATCATAATGATATTACAAGTGCTATTTAAACAGTAATGTACTGTACTACACAGCACATTTTTAGTCGCATGTCAACTCAAAGTTCTTTCAAAACTGAATGTCATATTCAGCCACACGTTATACAGCACTTCTTTTGTTGTACATTGCGTACTTTCGTGTGTCAGACACATTTATGTCCCTATAGAATCATCAGAAGGCAACGTGGGGTTCGTTGTCTTTCCCAAGGACACTTCCAATCAACCCACCAACTTTAAGCTGCTACTACTACTACCAGCAGTACTCTGAAGTAAGAAAGATCTGGAAAAACATCATTGTTCCAATGGAATCTGTCTGTTTTGTCCAAGAAGAAAATAAATGTCAAGTTTTGTTTAGAAACTAAACCATGTTTTACTACATCTCCTGCTGTCTCCATCACAGCGTTCCTCATGCGGCTCTCTGACTCTTGCCTTGCGGCTCGTGAAGCAGCTGCTGGCTTTCTGAAAATGCATGTAAACAAGTCATAATGATCCTCAACGCTGCAGTTCTCTCCACAAACAAGAGCTGCAGGCTGCTTGCAGAAACTCTGCTGTCCTAACGGCCCTAACTGACCCTGTCAGAGTTGCCAGTTCTGGCTGATTTCAGCTGCAGCGAACTCCACCAAAGAGCTGCTCCGTCGGTAGCTCCGTATATATAATGAAAAAGAAACGCCCACATTCTGGAGGCATTGTTGTATTTTCACCAGATACTGTTGCATAAGAATGTCATTACTCCATGTAGTATTTAGGATAACCATTCCTTGCTAAAAAGCTGAATGTTACTGATCTGGCAACGTAGCAGGATACGTAGCGTGGCAACGCTTTGTTTGGGGGGGGACGGCTCTCCTCTTGTCTTAGTATCTTGAGTGCAGCTCTTGTTGAATGAACAATGAGCATCACTTTTTAGTCAGGTATACAGCTTCCAAACCAGTACAAACCAGTAAGAATCTGGAAGATGTTCTGTGACTCTTCCAGAAGCGCAGTCAGAATAGTGGACATATTTCCACAGACAGCAACATGAAGTGCTGCTGACTGAAATGGATAAGAGCCCTGATCTTGGGGCAGGCGCCCATCAGGAGACTCACTCTGCAGCAGGTAATACATGGTTCCCACCCCGCCGCCCGTCAGCACCGTGGTGAAGATGGTGAGCTGCTGCAGGTGGCCGATGGAAGCCCTCATGGTGTCCTTCCTCCCTGCAAACAGACCCAACACTTGTTCTGAACTGGAAACTGGTTTAAACCCATTCACTTTTGTCAGTTCTCATCCAGAAATGGGATGATACCAGTACAATCCAGATGCAAACTGGAGCATCCTGCAGCCGTCCTCTAAATATACAGCTAGAACACTGGCTGCCTTGCATAAAGAAAGATGGTTCTTCTACCAAAATACTGTCAGATTCAGACTTCTAAAATGCACCAACAATAACTTTGGTCAAAACAAATAAATGTGTTAGTAGAATTACATGTGTAAAATCCTGATAATGGTTGTGTCCTTCCTAAAGGGCAGCTTTACCACACATCGCTAACAGTGTGATGTCACCAGGAGCCTTGTAGCTCTCATGCCCCCCATCTCTCTGGCTGAACGGCTTTCCTACATGGGATGGTAACAGGTTCCTGCTAGCTGTGTGATAATTAACCAGGTCTGGGGAACTTGGACTGTTTGTATGATGTGTGAACACAAACTGCCCTTTTTTAGACTATAAATAACAAGTAAAGTGTATTTTTAATGATTGTAGCCACAGACCTCTCCACAGTACTCTAGGTAAGGAACAAGAACGGATATGAAGTGATTTGTAATCCTGGACCTGCTTTAGTTTATTTATGACTGAAATATTCTTTGCTGCTTTATGCATCTGATGTGAAGCTAATTTAATCCTCATCCAGTATCACTCTCAGGAGTTTCAATCATTTCATCATCTATTTCTAGAAATTATCTTTATTTTTTATGTTTCCTGTATTCAGTGATTATTTATTATGATCTATCCATTCGTTACATTTTTCTAATTCATTATGTATTTTAATAACAAGATCTTTATAATCCTTTTCAGCATCAAAATATTTGTATCATCAGTAAATGATATTAATTTGAGCAATTTAGAGACTTGAAATATGTCATTTATGTAAAAGTTAAACAATTCTGGGCCCCATACTGACCCCTGGTGGAGACCACAGGAGATCTCCACACACCCAGACACATGACGTCCCGTCATCGCAGTCGGACAGATGACCTGAGAGGCAGCTTGGTGCCGCTCCACTAACTTCATACAGCTGCAGGTTATATAGAATCATCTATGGTGCCAATGCTTGTGGCACCGCCATGTTTCCTGCATGCTGAGCAGTAATTATTGACTGGGTCAGAAATTCCTTGTCTTAAAGTTTTGCAAATATTTGTGGGGACTGTGGGAAGGAGTGGCGTTGTCTGGTAGTGTATGTTCCCCAATGTTTGTTCCCCAACTTGAATAGGAGGTTACTTTAGCAATTTCCCGTGGAAAACATCTGGTTTGGTACAAACATATGCAAAATTGTGTTCTGGTCAAAGTCGATAACAGTTCCGTGGTGTCAGTTGGATCATGTCCTACCTCCTCCCTTTCTGCAATTTTAACCAGGGCAATCCTTACCAACCCCCCTGGTTTTACTACCAACCCAGGTAGGTCTGGGCGATTAATCGGGTTTTAATCTCAGTACGATCTGGGTTTCCAACGATGATAAAAATAAAAGGGTGTGATTATTTTTCTCTCTGCAGTTTCCTCTCCTGCTGTCTTCAGCTGCTAATCGAGCGTCTCTGGCGTTGCAGCGCTGTGCTGTAAACTCCTCCCACAGCCGCTTTGCTTTCATTCAGACACTGTTGCCAACTTGGAGACTTTCTCGCTAAATCTGGAGACTTTTTTTGTTAAAAGCGACAAATCTAGCAACTTTTACTGGAGTTATCAGAGACTTTTCTGGTGTTCTGGCGACTGACTTGAAGGCACATATTGTTCTGCAGTTACTGTAAGGAAGGAGCAGCGGGAGCCTCTCCCGTCCTAAAGCACTCCCAGGCGTCATGTTGTGAAAGATAAAAAGATAATCGTGTGACTCCTAAAAGCAATTGGTGGGATTCTGCATAAGACTTCAATCTGTTTAACACTTATTCAATTTAAAGTTCTGTTCAGATGTCATTACTCAAAAACTAGATTGGCAAAGATATTTCCAGGCTCCATTGATATCTGTGATAGATGTCCGGGTCCGGGTCCAGACTTAAGGTTCGGGTCCAGACCTATAGTCCGGGTCCAGATTTATGGTTCGGGCCCAGACCGATAGTCCTGGTCCAGACCTATCTTTCGGGTCCGGATCTATGGTTGGGGCCAGACCTATCGTCCGGGTCCGGATCCATAGTTTGGGTCCAGACTTATGGTTGGGTCCAGACCTACAGTCCGGGTCCGGAACCACAGGTCTGGACCAGAACCATAGGTCCGGACCGGAACTATAGGTATGGACCTATGGTTCGGGTTCAGCCAGGTGTGAGCGGAACCAAGCTCCTTACCTGGACAGTCACAACCCGGGAGCAGTTTTCTTCTTCGGGCGTCTTTTCTTCTTCTTCGCCCAGTGACGGCGTTCCCTCGCATAGACATATTATACATAGACGCTTACCCATAGATAAATATACATAGACGCCTACCCATAGACATATTGTACATAGACGCCTACCCATAGACATATTGTACATAGACGCCTACCCATAGACATATTGTACATAGACGCCTCATTGAGCGCTGGAGAGTGGTGAACCCGCGTCGCCGCCATATTGGATGGGTCTCCGCTGTCGAGTCTTGCTGCAGATTCAACGTAGTTTCCCCACATAACTCTTTTTTTGTGGAACAACGCGTGCATATTACACACAAACAAAACACTTCTCTACACAATTGGTGGATAAATAATGTCAACACAGTGAAAAATCTACCAAATGCAAATGATAAATTTTCCTCCTATTAGGTGTTTTAGAGAGGGTGATAAAGAGGATTAAGCGGTTTGGAAAATGAATGAATGATAAAGAGAGAGAAAGAAACTCAGTGTATCAGGATATGTCCCTCGGCAGTCTAAACTTATAGCCGCATCACTAAGGGATGCTACTGTGGAAGATAGTGAAAAGCGAGACGAAATTAGGTTAGGAGTCTATTGCTTTATTTCTTCCACTTGTCTCCATGAACCAGAGAGCAAGAGACAATAAAAATAAATAAAACAATCTAGGCAGACAAACAGCCTTCGCATTTACGGTGTGGCAGAAAACTCCTCAGAAGATACAAGAAGTAAGATAAAGGAGGTCTGGAGAGATTCCTGAACCAGAGAGGGACGACGTGGTTGCTGCGGTGGACCTCGCGCATCGACTCGGCCGGCTGAGGGCGGGAGAATTCCCACAGGTGAAACCGCGTCCGATCGTTGTCAGGTTTACATCGAGAGCAGCAAGAGATCTGACATGGAAACACCCCAAGCAGAGCATCTTTCTACGCAATCAAGGCTTGAGATTCAAGGAAGATCTCACCGCAGCCGACAAAGCAGCAAGAAGTCTTCTTTGGCCTGCGGTGGAGAAAGCAAGGAAAGAAAGCAAAGTGGGGTGAGGGTGTTCATCCATGGTAAAGAGATCCTTCCTGATAAATAGACAGACATCTCAAATGTTATTCTGTTATGGGGCTTGTTTATATCCTGAAATGAGAATAATTTTTGGGTTTAAATACAAGGTTATGTTGGACAGGTGAGTTTTACTAAAGTAAAAAAAAAAAGGGAAAAGAAGGGGAAAAAAACAAAACTAACAAACTGAAGTTCACTCTCTTTATGCAAGGTTCCTGTTGTCGATTGGAAAAGTTACTTAAACCTTTTAGTGAGTGATTTTTCCTGTCTTGTGTTTTGTCTCTTTCTGTTTTTTCTCTTAATGCCAGAGGCTTGCGTGACTTACTCAGAAAAAAAGCTTTATTTTTATTTTATAGAGGAAGAAATGCTGACTTTTACTTTTTACAAGAAACCCATGCAAGTGCAACAGATGTGTCATTTTTGAAAAACCAATGGGGCAGTGAAATCTGGTTCTCCAATGGGACTAATTGATCGACAGGAGTAGCCATCCTGAAAGGTCATTTTAAAGGTCATATCATTTGTTTTGAAAAGGATGCTGCAGGACAACTTATCTTTCTAGTGTGTGAGTTTGAACAGGTACTATTTATACTAGTCAATATCTATGCCACTAATGATAAAACTTGCAACAAGAATCTGTTCCCAGAAGCTGAAAGACAAGTTTCGCAACTTTCTCTAAAGTTCCCTCAAGCAAAAATATTGTGGGGGGGGGGACTTCAATATAGCTTTTGATGATGGAATGGACTAATGGCCTCCAAGGAAAACAAATACAAGCTGTGAACTTAAAAATGTAAATTTAAGATGAGGGCAAGTGGATATTTGGCAAGAAAGAAACAGAGATCAGCGGATGTATACTTGGTGCAACAAAAATCTTTCCTTACAATTTCTGGTTAACCTCCAGTGACCTTGTGGATAAAATAAATGTTTCTATTAAACCAGCCATTCTAACGGATCATAAAGCTACATTTATTAAAATCAGACTGAATGATTGCAGCAATCAGAAAATTGTTTAAGGATATTGGAAACTTTACATTACTTAATAATTTGGATCTGAAATTAGAAATCAATAGGATTATGGATAGACTTTGAAGAGAGGCACGTGACTCTGGTGAATATGGGCGATATTGGGAAATAATGAAGTATGAAATTTGAAGAGTAGCTGTTAAGAAAGGACAATTGTTAGCAAAGCAAAAAAGGGAAAATTAATTCAACATCATAAAAAAATATTTTAGATCTGCAAACTAAAAATAATGGAAATCTTAACACTCAAGAGACGGAACATTTAAACTTACTGCAAAACCAACAGGACAATATATATATAGAAAAAAACCAAAGGAGCATTTATACCATGGAGATGCAAATGGATTGCGCAAGGAGAAAAAAATACTAAATTCTTTTTTAAACTAGAAAAAAGAAATGCAGAGTACGCTGCAATGTATAGTTTAATTATAAATGGGGTTAATACTAGTAATCAAAATGTAATCTTTAAACGAGTTGCTAACTTTTCCCAAAAATTATATTCTTCTGTTCTAATTAATCTTTTTTCAACAAAATCTCTCTAAACAGCAAAAAAGTAAAGGAAGAGTTTAGAAATATTTGCGATGACGAAATATCATTAACTGAACTTGAGGAATGTGTGAGACACCTTAAAGAGAACAAGACCCCTGGAAATAATGGCTTAACTAGGGAATTTTATAAAATGTTTATTGAGAAACTTCGTCCATTTTTATTAAATGTATTTGAAGAGGACATTGGAAAACTCCCTCCCACCTGAAGGACTGATCACTTTAATTCCCAAACCAAACAAAAAGAAATTACACATTGAGAATTGGAGACCCATTACTCTCCTCAATAATGACGCAAAGCTTTTTGTTCTCATTTTTGCTAAGAGACTGACATTTGGCCTTAATCAGATAATAGATGAAGAATAATCTGGGTTCATGGAAAAAAGGCACATTAGCAACAACATATGGCTAATTTTAGATATGATAGACTACAATCACCTTCTCCTTAATGACAGTTTTATTCTCTTCATTGATTTTTAAAAAGCCTTTGATACCATTGAACATGAATTTATTTTAAAATGAATATCCTTTTATGGTTTTGGGAATTACTTTCTCAGTGCAATTCAGACTTTTTCTTATGGCTGCTCCAGCTCTGTTAAACTAAAATTTGGCACTTCCAAAAGATTTACTATCTCTCGAGGAATTAGACAAGGATGCCCGTCTCTCCATTCTTATTTCTATTAGTTGCTCAGACAATGGTTCCACGTGTCAAAATGTCCTTTTTAGCGTAGAAATGCTGCAGACAGAGAGTTTAAAATCAGCCAACTGGCTGATGATACTGCCATTTTTCTAAAAGATTCAGATCAAATTGTAAATGCATTAAGTTGTATCAATACATTTAGTGATGTTTCAGGATTGAAAATGAATTATGATGAATCTGTATTATTTCCTCTTAAAAACTGTATCTTAACCAGCTGTGAAGGAATACCAATGAAGGAAAAAGTGACATATCTCGGAGTTGTAATCTGCAAAAATTAAAATGAGTGTTATACACTCAATTTTGAGCCAATAATTGAAAAAACACAAACTAAATTAAACTCTTGGTTAATGAGGGATATATCTTTATATGGCAGAGTCTTAATATCTAAAGCAGAAGGTATTTCCAGGTCTGTGTACATAGCCTTGTCACTTGGCATACCCAAAAATATTATTAAGAAATTAGATAAAGTGCTTTATGACTACATTTGGAGGAAAAAAAAACCACTATTTAAGGAAAGAAATAATTAAAAGTTGCAGAGACCAAGGAGGTCTGGAGGTCTTAGACTTTGACACACTGAATAAATCATTTAAAATCAAATGGATTATAGAATTTTTTAAAACCCCAAACAGCATCTGGAACACTTTTCCAGCTTTTCAAACATCCTGGCGGCATCAATTTTCCTCTAAAATGTCATTTCTCTGTGGAAAAAATAAATTTAGCTGTTTTTCCCAAACAGGCCCTGTTATCATGGTTACTTATTTACAGCCGGAACTTTACTCCACACAGATATTATATTTGGAATAATAAAGACATTCTTCACAAAAACAAATTGCTCTTCGATCATTCATGGTACGACAAGAGCATTCTGTTAGGAAGTCAACTCATGAATAAAGACGGTCTTCTCCTCACTTATTACCACAAATGCCGTCGTTTTTGATGCCATCCCTGCAGGTTCTATTCAGATTCTGAAAAATGCTCACATTACAAGAAGGACATGTGACACAGAAACAATATTTATCCAGGGCTTTGAAATTACAAGCAAACAGTGAAACGAACAGATCAGACAAGGAATAACCTGTTATTTTCCACCTGCTGCAAAATTCTCCTGCTATTCTATGATGGGTGAGATTAATTGGAGGAAAGCTAACAAAATAATTCAAAATTATTGTATCAATAATAAGATGAAAGAGGTATCCTATAAGTTTTGCTTCAAATTTATCCTGTAAAAGAAATACTTACAAAACGATTCAAAAAGATATTATAAGGAAACTTGAGTTTTCTGCCACTCGAAAAGGGAAACTATTATTTATCTTTTTTTTCAGTGTTCATACCAAACAATTCTGGTCAGAGATGGAACAATATATATGTTTTAAGATGCGTATCAATATTCACTTAAGTGTTTTTTGATGCTGTACCGTGCGTAACATTGGATGAATTATCAAAAGATATGCTCTACATTATTCAGCTGCGAATAATAATTGGAAAATACCACGTTCACAAATGCAAATGGAACGGCTACAAACCTTACTTTAATGTCTTTCCTACAGAACTGAAATTATATATCAACTCATTACAAAAAAAACAAAAGCAAAAAGCAAAAAGGACCCTTCAAGCACTGAAAGAACTGCACATATTCTGCCTCACAAAGACACTGACTGTTGAACTGAATGGACAGACCGCATTGTAACATTCCTGAATTTGTTTTTAAAAATTGTTGGTTTGACCACCAAGAATAGTTGACTTTGTAATGAAATGAAATGAAAATGAATGAAAAATACTTTATTAATCCCCAAAGGGAAATCCAATATTGTAGTATATAATAATAATAACTAGAGGAGGTCTTGTTCTGGAGGCTGATGGCTGCTGGCAGGAATGATCTTCTGTATCTTTCAGTCTTACATGGGACCTGAAGAAGCCTCTCACTGAACACACTTTGTTGTTTCATCACTGTGTTGTGGAGAGGGTGTGAAGAATCCTCCATCATCTTCATCAGCTTGTGCAGCATTCTTCTTTGGACAATCAGCTCCAGCGGCTCCAGAGTTACTCCAAGCACAGAAGCAGCTTTCTGGATCAGTTTGTTGATTCTCTTCAAGTCTCTGGTTCTGATGCTACTACCCCAGCAGATGCTGCAAAGCTGACTGCACTCTCCACAACAGACTTCTAGAAGATATGCAACATCTTGGTGCAGACGTTAAACCATCTCAGCTTCCTTAAGAAGTACAGTCTGCTCTGACCTTTCTTGTAGATGTAGTCAGTGTTGCATTTCCAGTCCAGTTTGTTGTCCAGCTGAACTCCAAGATACTTGTATTCCTCCACCACCTCCACCTCCTCTCCCAGGATGGAAACAGTGCTTTGTTTATTCTTCTTCCTCCTGAAGTCAACAATCATCTCTTTTGTTTTGCTGCTATTTAATATGAGATGATTGTCACCGCACCATTTAACAAACTGACTGACCAGTTCTCTGTACTCTGCTTCTTGTCCATCCCTGATACACCCCACAACTGCAGAGTCATCAGAGTATTTCTGCAGATGACAGGACTCAGAGTTGTACTGGAAGTCTGAGGTGTACAGAGTGAAGAGGAATGGTCAGAGTACAGTTCCTTGTGGTGCACCAGTGCTGCTGACCTCCATCTCAGACACACAACCTTTCAGTCTCACAAACTGGGGTCTGTTTGTGAGGTAGTCATAGATCCCGGTGCTTGTGGAGGTATCCAATGAAGCTGCTTCAGACGGGTTGCAGCTCAGTAGGCCTGCAGCCTCCATGACTGGATAAACTCTGCTTGTTACAGTAGAAATATTACTGCATCTCAGTCGTCTGTTAATCTGAGTCCGTATCGTCTCAGGTCCTATCTCATACCATCATTTTCATACATGTGTGGCAGTCAAGATGGTCTGGGTGAAGGTGGTGATGACGAAGACTTCTTTAAAACAAAGATGTTTTTTTTTATTATTAATTTCTTCTTCACTGCAGACCTGCCTCTGTGTTGCAGATAAAGATTCCCGTCACAGGGTCCAAAACGGGAGGGTACCTGTTCACGTCTTCATGTAGAGAAGCAGGAACTCACAGGTGAGTCCACCGTTCCTGTCAGGAAGCAGGAACTTCTCAGTCTGTCTGAAACTAACTGGAGCAATCAGTAGAACCCCCCCCGCTGTCCTCTGCTGATATGTCTCAGAAACGTCATGACGTGTCCTTCTCAGCTAGAGGTGGAGTCCTGGAGGCGTGGTCCACCTGGCAGTCTGACCTCCTGCTGCACGGTGGTCTTCCCATGTGAAGGACAGCATGATGCCTTGTTGCAGCTGATGATGTCCTTTGTCCACCTCCTGGTTTCTACATCCTCCCTAGTCTGCTTCATTGTCCCAGTCCATGATGAGCTTATTTCTCTCCACATTCTTTTCTCTGTATACTTCTTTCTCTGACGGGAAGGAGAGGATTAAACTATGCAGCCACTCCAGTAAAAACATCCCTTACAAGGACTTTACCTCTGTCCATTTGATGACACTTGGACTGTAATATAATAGATGTTAACTTGTTCAGGACCAGGTTATACAGGACAAAGGAGACATCGTAGACTTCAGGGGGAAACGGACATTTTGCAATTATTCATCAGCGGGGACTGATGTACACTTCTGAACAAGATTTCTGATTTCTGGGTGTTCAGACTGAAGAGGACCTGACCATAAAACGGCACAGAGACTTTCTACCGCTGCTCTGTAGAGTGTACTGACCTCCTGCCGAGGTGTGGTACTGCAGCTTTGTTCCTGGTGCTGGGAATACCTGGTCAGGAAGGAAGCTACGCCAGGTTCCAGATACTCCAGGAGTTTCCAGGACGGAGCTACGCCGGGTTCCAGATACTCCAGGAGTTTCCAGGACGGAGCTACGCCGGGTTCCAGATACTCCAGGAGTTTCCAGGACGGAGCTACGCCGGGTTCCAGATACTCCAGGAGTTTCCAGGACGGAGCTACGCCGGGTTCCAGATACTCCAGGAGTTTCCAGGACGGAGCTACGCCGGGTTCCAGATACTCCAGGAGTTTCCAGGACGGAGCTACGCCGGGTTCCAGATACTCCAGGAGTTTCCAGGACGGAGCTACGCCGGGTTCCAGATACTCCAGGAGTTTCCAGGACGGAGCTACGCCGGGTTCCAGATACTCCAGGAGTTTCCAGGACGGAGCTACGCCGGGTTCCAGATACTCCAGGAGTTTCCAGGACGGAGCTACGCCGGGTTCCAGATACTCCAGGAGTTTCCAGGACGGAGCCACGCCGGGTTCCAGGTACTCCAGGAGTTTCCAGGACGGAGCTACGCCGGGTTCCAGATACTCCAGGAGTTTCCAGGATGCAGCTACGCCGGGTTCCAGATACTCCAGGAGTTTCCAGGACGGAGCTACGCCGGGTTCCAGATACTCCAGGAGTTTCCAGGACGGAGCTACGCCGGGTTCCAGATACTCCAGGAGTTTCCAGGATGGAGCTAGGCCGGGTTCCAGATACTCCAGGAGTTTCCAGGATGGAGCTACGCCGGGTTCCAGATACTCCAGGAGTTTCCAGGACGGAGCTACGCCGGGTTCCAGATACTCCAGGAGTTTCCAGGACGGAGCTACGCCGGGTTCCAGATACTCCAGGAGTTTCCAGGACGGAGCTACGCCGGGTTCCAGATACTCCAGGAGTTTCCAGGACGGAGCTACGCCGGGTTCCAGATACTCCAGGAGTTTCCAGGACGGAGCTACGCCGGGTTCCAGATACTCCAGGAGTTTCCAGGACGGAGCCACGCCGGGTTCCAGATACTCCAGGAGTTTCCAGGACGGAGCTACGCCGGGTTCCAGATACTCCAGGAGTTTCCAGGACGGAGCTACGCCGGGTTCCAGATACTCCAGGAGTTTCCAGGACGGAGCTACGCCGGGTTCCAGATACTCCAGGAGTTTCCAGGATGCAGCTACGCCGGGTTCCAGATACTCCAGGAGTTTCCAGGACGGAGCCACGCCGGGTTCCAGATACTCCAGGAGTTTCCAGGACGGAGCTACGCCGGGTTCCAGATACTCCAGGAGTTTCCAGGACGGAGCTACGCCGGGTTCCAGATACTCCAGGAGTTTCCAGGACGGAGCTACGCCGGGTTCCAGATACTCCAGGAGTTTCCAGGATGCAGCTACGCCGGGTTCCAGATACTCCAGGAGTTTCCAGGACGGAGCTACGCCGGGTTCCAGATACTCCAGGAGTTTCCAGGATGCAGCTACGCCGGGTTCCAGATACTCCAGGAGTTTCCAGGACGGAGCTACGCCGGGTTCCAGATACTCCAGGAGTTTCCATGACGGAGCAACGCCGGGTTCCAGATACTCCAGGAGTTTCCAGGACGGAGCCACGCCGGGTTCCAGATACTCCAGGAGTTTCCAGGACGGAGCTACGCCGGGTTCCAGATACTCCAGGAGTTTCCAGGACGGAGCTACGCCGGGTTCCAGATACTCCAGGAGTTTCCAGGAAGGAAGCTACGCCAGGTTCCAGATACTCCAGGAGTTTCCAGGACGGAGCTACGCCGGGTTCCAGATACTCCAGGAGTTTCCAGGACGGAGCTACGCCGGGTTCCAGATACTCCAGGAGTTTCCAGGACGGAGCTACGCCGGGTTCCAGATACTCCAGGAGTTTCCAGGACGGAGCTACGCCGGGTTCCAGATACTCCAGGAGTTTCCAGGACGGAGCTACGCCGGGTTCCAGATACTCCAGGAGTTTCCAGGACGGAGCTACGCCGGGTTCCAGATACTCCAGGAGTTTCCAGGAAGGAAGCTACGCCAGGTTCCAGATACTCCAGGAGTTTCCAGGACGGAGCTACGCCGGGTTCCAGATACTCCAGGAGTTTCCAGGACGGAGCTACGCCGGGTTCCAGATACTCCAGGAGTTTCCAGGACGGAGCTACGCCGGGTTCCAGATACTCCAGGAGTTTCCAGGAAGGAAGCTACGCCAGGTTCCAGATACTCCAGGAGTTTCCAGGACGGAGCTACGCCGGGTTCCAGATATTCCAGGAGTTTCCAGGAAGGAAGCTACGCCAGGTTCCAGATACTCCAGGAGTTTCCAGGACAGAGCTACGCCGGGTTCCAGATACTCCAGGAGTTTCCAGGACGGAGCTACGCCGGGTTCCAGATACTCCAGGAGTTTCCAGGACGGAGCTACGCCGGGTTCCAGATACTCCAGGAGTTTCCAGGACGGAGCTACGCCGGGTTCCAGATACTCCAGGAGTTTCCAGGACGGAGCTACGCCGGGATCCAGATACTCCAGGAGTTTCCAGGACGGAGCTAAGCCGGGTTCCAGATACTCCAGGAGTTTCCAGGACGGAGCCACGCCGGGTTCCAGATACTCCAGGAGTTTCCAGGACGGAGCTACGCCGGGTTCCAGATACTCCAGGAGTTTCCAGGACGGAGCTACGCCGGGTTCCAGATACTCCAGGAGTTTCCAGGACGGAGCCACGCCGGGTTCCAGATACTCCAGGAGTTTCCAGGACGGAGCCACGCCGGGCTCCAGATACTCCAGGAGTTTCCAGGACGGAGCTACGCCGGGTTCCAGATACTCCAGGAGTTTCCAGGACGGAGCTACGCCGGGTTCCAGATACTCCAGGAGTTTCCAGGATGCAGCTACGCCGGGTTCCAGATACTCCAGGAGTTTCCAGGATGCAGCTACGCCGGGTTCCAGATACTCCAGGAGTTTCCAGGACGGAGCTACGCCGGGTTCCAGATACTCCAGGAGTTTCCAGGATGCAGCTACGCCGGGTTCCAGATACTCCAGGAGTTTCCAGGACGGAGCTACGCCGGGTTCCAGATACTCCAGGAGTTTCCAGGACGGAGCCACGCCGGGTTCCAGATACTCCAGGAGTTTCCAGGACGGAGCTACGCCGGGTTCCAGATACTCCAGGAGTTTCCAGGACGGAGCTACGCCGGGTTCCAGATACTCCAGGAGTTTCCAGGACGGAGCCACGCCGGGTTCCAGATACTCCAGGAGTTTCCAGGACGGAGCCACGCCGGGCTCCAGATACTCCAGGAGTTTCCAGGACGGAGCTACGCCGGGTTCCAGATACTCCAGGAGTTTCCAGGACGGAGCTACGCCGGGTTCCAGATACTCCAGGAGTTTCCATGACGGAGCTACACCGGGTTCCAGATACTCCAGGAGTTTCCAGGACGGAGCTACGCCGGGTTCCAGATACTCCAGGAGTTTCCAGGACGGAGCTACGCCGGGTTCCAGATACTCCAGGAGTTTCCAGGACGGAGCCACGCCGGGTTCCAGATACTCCAGGAGTTTCCAGGACGGAGCTACGCCGGGTTCCAGATACTCCAGGAGTTTCCAGGATGCAGCTACGCCGGGTTCCAGATACTCCAGGAGTTTCCAGGATGCAGCTACGCCGGGTTCCAGATACTCCAGGAGTTTCCAGGACGGAGCTACGCCGGGTTCCAGATACTCCAGGAGTTTCCAGGATGCAGCTACGCCGGGTTCCAGATACTCCAGGAGTTTCCAGGACGGAGCTACGCCGGGTTCCAGATACTCCAGGAGTTTCCAGGACGGAGCCACGCCGGGTTCCAGATACTCCAGGAGTTTCCAGGACGGAGCTACGCCGGGTTCCAGATACTCCAGGAGTTTCCAGGATGCAGCTACGCCAGGTTCCAGATACTCCAGGAGTTTCCAGGACGGAGCTACGCCGGGTTCCAGATACTCCAGGAGTTTCCAGGATGCAGCTACGCCGGGTTCCAGACACTCCAGGAGTTTCCAGGATGCAGCTACGCCGGGTTCCAGCCTCTCACACGGAGCTCTGAGGTCTTCTGGAACTGGAACCTCTTCAGCTCCTCCATAAAGGTGGCAGGAAGAGAAGCTTCATCAGATCACTGACATATCTCGTGGCCTTTCTGCTGGTCTTAGTCCTGATGTGGACGGCTTGGCTGGAGGGGACGAGAACTGTCCCAAAGGTTTTCATTGCTTTGTCTCTGTACCAGCACTGGCAGTCACAGCAGAAGCCTGGCTTCCTGATCAATACATACATGTATATATAGTTGTTCATAGGCTGCTGTAAAAAATATTTATTTTAATATTCAAGTTCTGTGACGTCTTTTAAACGGGACATGGCAGCTCAGAAAACTAGACATAGCATCATAGATCCGCTTTAACTCGTGTGTGTTATTATCGGTAAAGGCTACCGATAGCCAAGTGACTACAGGGGGGGGGGGGGGGGTCACTTGGTTCAGCTGGTTGTGTTTTTTTAGGCACTGGAACAAGGCAGGAGGTTTTCCACAGCACTGGGACTCTATTTTGTCTCAGACTGGTGTTGAAAAGGTGCTGGAGAATCGGACATAATTGTTCTGAGCAGGTCTTGAGAACTCTGGGACTGACACCATCTGGACCTGCAGCCTTGTTCTGGTTCAGTTTCTCAAGTTGCTTCTTAACCTGATTGCAGGAGACAAACAAGGTGGAGGTCTCAGGATGTCCTGATGTGGAGGGAGATGAAGCTGTGTTCTGGTCCATGACTGAGCTGCAGGGTGACAGATTGGAGGCATGACAGGAAAGCAGTGGGCTTATGGAGGGTGTGTGGTCTGTTGGGCTGGAGGTAGGGGGTGAACTGAACCTGTTGAAGAATATGTTCAGCTCATTAGCTCTGTCCAGACCTCCATCAGGCTGGTCCCCCTTTAACTTGAAGCCGGTGATCTTCTTCATTCCAGACCACACATCCCTCAGGTTATTCTGCTGGAGCTGACTTTCTAACTTCTTCCTGTAGTCCTCCTTGCACTTCTTAGTTTGTGTTTTAAGTTGTTTTTGTGTTGCCCTCAATAACTCCCTGTCTCCATCCCTGAAGGCTTTCTTTTTGATGTTCAGCAGCTTTTTCAGCTCACTGGTGATCCAGGGTTTGTTATTGGGGAAGCACCTCACTGTTCTTGTTGGGACGATGCTGTCCACACAGAAGTTTATGTAATCTGTCATATTTGTCATATTTGCATAAAATAAGTCCAACATCTTATTTTCTCTGGTGGAGCAGCTGACAAACTGCTGGAATGTTGGTAGAGTTGCAGAGAGGGAGACGTTGTTGAAGTCTCCGGAGATCGCCATGAATGAGTTTGGATGCTGTGTTTGTAGCCGAGCAACGACGGAGCTGATGACATCACAGGCTGTGTCTGGTGCGGTACCAGGTATTATATAAACCGCTACCAGAATAACACAGGTAAACTCTCTGGGTAAATAATATGGATGGAAGCTAACAGTTCCATGTCCCTTGTGCATATCTTCTCCTTGACAGTAACATGTCCAGGATGACACCAACGCTGGTTAACCAGCACTGCAATTCCACCACCCTTTAGCTTTCCGCTGTGTTGTCTACTGCGGTCTGCATGGACCGTTTTAAAGCCCGGTACAGACACATTACAGTCAGGGATGTGTTCATGCAGCCATGTCTCGGTGAAGCACATAATACTGCACTCTCTGTATTCTTTCTGAGACCTTGTTAGCATCTCAAGCTCGTGCGTTTTGTTAGCTAGCGATCTCACATTACCCATGATGACGGTCGGGAGAAATGGTTTAAATCTATATCGCCTTCTTCCAGTTTTCCAGTTTTGTAATGAACCTGGATGGCATTACTTTAGCTTCCAGTGCTACAGTGAGAAACCTTGGAGTAATATTTGACCCTGACCTGTCCTTTGGTCCACATATTAAGCAGGTTACTAAAACAGCCTTCTTTCATTTACGTAATATAGCCAAAATTAGGGACATTCTGTCTCAGAGTGATGCAGAAAAACTGGTTCACGCTTTTGTTACTTCGAGACTAGATTACTGTAACTCTCTATTACTGGGCTGTCCTAAATATGCCCTGAAAAGCCTTCAGCTGATCCAGAATTCTGCAGCCAGAGTCCTGACCAGAACCAGCAGGAGAGATCATATTTCTCCAGTTTTAGCCTCTCTTCATTGGCTGCCTGTTGAATCTAGAATAGAATTTAAAATCCTTCTCCTTACATATAAAGCCCTCCACAACCAGGCACCACTATATATCAAAGACCTCATAGTTCCTTATATACCAAGCAGAGTACTTCGTTCGTAGACTGCAGGCTTACTTGTGGTTCCTAGAGTCTCAAAGAGCCGAGCAGGAGGCAGAGCCTTTGGTTATCAGGCCCCTCTCTTATGGAATAAGCTCCCAGTTAGTGTTAGGGAAGCAGACACCCTCCCCACCTTTAAGACTAGGCTGAAGACTTATCTTTTCGATAAGTCCTATAGCTAGGGATGGTTAGCATCCCTTAGTTATGCTGCTATAGGTTTAGACTGCTGAGGGACATTTCCTGATACACTGAGCTTCTTTCTCTCTATCGCTCTCTTTTATCCCCCCAATAACAGTGTTGCATCATTAACATGTATGTCTCCTGTCTCAGCAGGTCTCCCTGGCCGGGAGTAGCAGTTCCTGTTGTCTGTTGTCTTTCTGTCCTCTTCCCCCCACACAGCAGAGGCAGATGGCTGCCTGTCCTGAGCCGGGTTCTGCCGGAGGTTTCCTTCCTGTTAAAAGGGAGTTTTTTCCTTCCCACTGTCGCCAGTGTGCTTGCTCAGGATGGGAGATTGAGTTGGACTCAACTCAATCTGTTGGTTTCCTTATATAGGCTGTTATGAATTGGCCTTCATTATGTTTTCTTCTCTGTCTGTAAAGCGTCTTGAGATGGCATTGCCGTGATTTGACGCTATATAAATAAAGTTGAATTCAACTGAATTGAATTGAATTCGTTCTCTGACTCCCACTCTGCATCCTCTTCTCTTTCTTTTCAACTTCATCGGGATTTGATGTGTTGTTTCGCTGATAATCCTGATTTGGGAGGTTTAATCAGTTGATCCCGATTGTAAACAAGTCTTTCGTTGCCATGGAGACTCATCATAACAAGGCTTGAAAGAGCAAAAATATGCAGAAAAATCTTCCTTGCAGCACACCCTCCGAACCGGCATGAAATCCTCAGAAAAAAAAAACCTAATTTGAGGTAATATCTATGTGAGAAGACTACTTTAAAAAAATCAAGATAGCAAGTCAGAGCTACTACAATCTGCTGCCAACAGACGGCGCAATCTAGAATGAAATCTAATGATGAATGAATATAATGACATATAATGACATATAATATAATATAATATAAATACATATATCATTGACATATAATGACATTTTACCAAAAATTGTTCATTAAAAATTACATGTTGAATATTAATCTGTATTTATTTGTCAACTCTTATTATATCCAAATCAAATTTATCAGTTTATAACTGACATCAGTGCTCAGTTATACAGAGAACTTTGAGAGTTTTGTTGTTAGACATAATGAAGAGTTTATCTCATATATCTACAATTCACCTGTGTGGTTTATAAACTGGATAATTTGAATAGGTTGTATACTATGCAGTAGATTATACAGTGGAAATGTAAATTTGAAAAATCAAAATAACCAACATATTTTTTTCCTATATTTTAATAAGAATTCACATTTTTAAATAAGGTACAAGTTTCAGAGACAGTGGCATAAACGTAGATTTGTGTCTTGTTAATGTTTTCAAATTCTGTATATGTTGCAAAATATGTTTTCAGTCATACACAACATAAAGCCAAACAGCAACATTTTCAACAAGTTCTGTGCAAAAGTATAATACATAAGGGGCATGCAAGGATAATATGGACAGCCATTGTGTGTACATAGAAGTTGATCAAATGCAGGAAACTCTTCTTTTTCTAAGTCCGTGTCACATGTCTGACAGTTTTGTACGTATACTAGCTCTTTTTTTTTTTTTGTTAATGTTTTATTTGGTTTTATAAAGTTGACAAAATACTAAAATAAAAAAAGAAAAAAAAAAAGAACACACGTAATCAAGAACTACAAACGTGTATGCAGTACTGAGCAGGCAAGACTTAGGATCAGAACTAAAATACAATGACCATACAAAGGATGCAGTAAATAAATAATAACGATAATGATAATAATAATAAATAAGTCCAATGTAGGCATCGTAAGATCAATTACAACGTATAAAACCTGAGCTTTTAATTATAATATTTCTAAAACTTCTGGGCAGGTAATCCAAAAGGGGTTGCCAAATTTCTGTAAATAAATCATCACTCCCTCTTAATTTAGCGCTTATCCTTTCCATTGGCATCGCTCTAAAAATTTCACGGTACCAATCTGTGACTGTAGGTGGTTTATCCATGATCCACTTATTAAGTATGCATTTCCTGGCCAGTGACAGGAGTTTTTTCAGTAATTTTGAATTGGAATATTTACTTGTACTTGGTAGTCCCAATAAAAATTGGCCTGGTTCTATCAAAATTTTGCATTTTAAAATTGCCCCAGTCTCTTTAGCTATGCAAGACCAGAAGTGTGATACTTTAGGACATGTCCAAAAACAGTGCATATATGTAGCAGGAGACTGCCTACATTTTAGACATGACGAAGATCTTGCAGGATCCATCTTGTTCAAAATGTAAGGAGTTCTATGTTGCCTATGGAAAATTCTAAAGTGCATTTCTCTTAACCTGTTACTCAAAAACACTGAGTGGATATCACTAATTACTTTGTGCCAGTCAGCTTCCGTATAAGATAATCCAATATCCTCTTCCCACTTACTAATAATCTTGTCAACACTATCCCCAGAATATTTTTGTAAAACACCATAACATCGAGAAATAAAACCTTTTATCATTTTAAATGATACCATAAATCTCTCATTTGGATTAAGCAAAGGTTTGTCCATATGTAAAGATTTTATATGGGTATTAATAAAGTGTCGAATTTGCAAAAAGGCAAAAAAAGCACTATTAGGAAAACCAAAGGTCTCCTTCACTTGTGTAAAGGACATAAGACTACCATCTTCATTAAAAAGATCATTTACAACTCGAACACCTCGCCAATGCCAATCATTAAAAACAGAATTGCTTACTCCAGGAGGAAACATACGATTATTAAGTATAGGTGACAAAAGTAAGAAACGTCCCCTCATCCCCGTACAAGATGACATATCTCTCCAGCTTTTCACAGCATTTATCAAAATAGGATTACCACGCGCTTCCGATGAGAGATTCTTAGCTGTAATCTCCCCTAAAAGATTATAGGGGGTGCATGTCCATGATTCAAGAGAGTCCTTGTTTCCATTTAGGTAAGCCTGTATCCATTCCCGAATTATTCGACCATGACACGCCCAGTTATACATCCTGATGTTAGGGAAGGCCAATCCTCCTTTCTCTTTCGGCAGTTGTAAAACACCCATCCTCATCCTAGGTTTCTTACCCTTCCAAATAAATGCCGAAACATCTTTTTCAATTTCTTTAACTTTTTTCTTAGACAGATATATCGGCAACATTTGTAAAGGATACAAAATTCTGGGGAACACGTTCATTTTTAACAAATTGATTCTACCCATCCAGGATATTGGCAAATCTCTCCACCTAATAAGGTCATTTTTAACTTTCCTACATACATCCTGAAAGTTACATTTCAATATTGTTTCTACACATGAAAAAATCTTTATTCCCAGATAAGTGAATCCCGTGGTAGACCAAGAAAATGGAAAATTAGTCAAAGCCGGTGGGTCTCGCCCATAACCCAGAGGCAGAGCAGCTGATTTGCCAAAATTTATTTTATAACCAGAAATAAATGAAAAGGTCTGAATGGTTGTCATCAATTCAGGTATTGACACTTCTGGGTTAGAAATAAATAACAATATGTCATCAGCATAGAGAGCAATTTTAAACGTACACTTATTTATCTCAAATCCAAAGATACTTTTATGGGACCTAACAGCTTCAGCAAGTGGTTCTACTGCCAGAGCAAAGATTAAGGGCGAAATGGGATCCCCCTGGCGGGTTGATCTGCCCAGTGTAAACTCAGATGATTTTACCCCATTAACCAAAACACTCGCTCTCGGTGAGTGGTATAGTAATCTCACGAGCTGTATGAAATTTGTGCCCAAACCGAATTTCCTCAAAACTGTAAACAGGTAAGGCCATTCGACACGGTCGAAGGCCTTCTCTGCATCTAGTGATACAATTAGACCTTTCTGATTGTTACAATGTGCATATTGAATAAGATTGAGTACTTCCCTCATATTGGTATGTGTAGTCCTGTGTTTAATAAAACCAGTTCTGTCTGTATTAATTAGATTTGGAAGGTATACTTCAAGTCTTTTTGCTAATATTTTAGAAAAAATCTTACTATCAACATTTATCAAGCTAATGGGGCAGTATGAACTGCATTTATCAGCAGGTTTATCTTTTTTAAGTATTACTGAAATATTGGCCGAATACAAAGATTGTGGGAGAGAGCCTTTTTCCACTGGATGCAAGTACATATTCAACAAAAGTGGATTTATAGAATCCTGAAAAGTCTTATAGAATTCTGTGCAGTAGCCATCTGGCCCTGGGGCTTTTCCATTTGGCAAAGATTTAACTGCTGCTGCTATTTCTTCAATACATATTGGTTTCCCTAATGCCAACCTATCAACATCAGAAAGAGTAGGTAGGTTCAATTCACCAACAAAGTTTTGTATATGTTCTTCTGTAGCTGTATTTTCTGACGTATATAATTTTGAGTAGAACAATCTCATTATCTCCACCAACTTTTTGGTATCATAATGTTTCTTCCCATTATCGTCTTGTAATGTTGAAATCGCACTTATTTGTTGTCTGCCTGCTGCTAGCTGTGCAAGCAGACGTCCTGGCTTATCTCCCATTTCAAATAATCTATGTTTGGCGTAAAATATACTTGCTTCAGCCTTTTGAGTTAAAAGTTGATTAAGTGAAGAGCGCATTACCTCCAATTCTTTCGCAGTTTCTGAGGATGGAGAAGTTTTCATTTGGTTTTCAAGTGAGATAAGCTGCCTTTCAAGCTCAAGTTGTGCTTTCAGTGATTCTCTTTTTCGAGCTGTACAGTAGGAAATAATCACTCCCCTAAGGTATGCTTTCATTGTGTCCCAAAGTATCGAAGCATTCGTTTCATCATTGTCATTATTAACAAGAAAGTCTTTCATCTGCTCTTTCAAATAGGTAATAAACTGAGATTGTTTCAAAAGTGAGGGGTTAAATTGCCAATGACGTGACGTAGATTGAGGACAAAGGGGAGCAACCACCATAGAAACTTCAGCGTGATCAGAGAGTAGTCTTGTACCTATTTTACAGTTTTCTGTACGATCCAATACTCCCCTTGTGGAGAACAGATAATCAATTCTGGAATAACTGCGGTGTGAATTAGAAAAAAATGTGTAATCTTTTTCAGTAGGATTTACAACTCTCCATGTATCAAACAGCTGAAGATCAAGGCAGAGTTGTTTGGTAGTTTCTCTCATTTTAGACAGAACAGATTTAGCAGAAGGGAACTGGTCCACCTCGGGATTCATAGTACAATTAAAATCTCCACCCAGTATACTAAATGGTAAGCACATATCAGTGACATCACGGAGCAGTTCAGAATAAAATTCTTTTTGATAGACATTAGGTGCGTACACACATCCTATAAATATATGCTCACCAAACAAGTATCCTGTTATCAGAACGTAACGACCTTGACTGTCTTTAACACATTTATCAAGGATGAAAGGTATATTCTTATTTATTAGTAAAGAAAATGAGGAATAATAAACCTGTCCGACCCACTCTCTTCGTAGCTTCTCATGTTCTTTATCTAAAAGATGCGTTTCCTGCATTAGAATGAAATTAGCCTTTTCTTTTTTAAGCCATGTTAGAAGTTTTTTACGCTTAACAGCATTATTAATACCCTTCACGTTGAAAGAAATGTATTTAGTGGCACACATAGTCTTTAACAAAAAAAAGTCCATCCATCCATCCATCCATCTTCTGCCGCTTATCCGGGGTCGGGTCACGGGGGCAGCAGCCTAAGCAGGGAAGCCCAGACTTCCCTCTCCCCAGCCACATTTGCCAACTCTGCGGGGGGGATCCCGAGGCGTTCCCAGGCCAGCCGAGAGATGTAATCCCTCCAGCGTGTCCTGGGTCTTCCCCGGGGTCTCCTCCCAGAGGGACGTGCCTGGAACACCTCACCAGGGAGGTCCAGGAGGCATCCTGACCAGATGCCCGAGCCACCTCAACTGGTTCCTCTCGATGCGAAGGAGCAGCGGCTCTACTCTGTTCTCCTCCTGGATGACCGAGCTCCTCACCCTATCTCTAAGGGAGAGCCCGGCCACCCTGCGGAGGAAACTCATTTCAGCCGCCTGTATACGAGATCTCCTTCTTTCGGTCACGACCCACAGCTCATGACCATAGGTGAGGGTAGGAACGTAGATCGACTGATAAATCGAGAGCTTCGCCTTCTGGCTCAGCTCCTTCTTCACCACGACAGACCGGCGCAGAGTCCGCATTACTGCAGACGCCGCACCGGCGACAAAAACTGCAAAACTTGGGTCCGTGATTCTGGGAGGACGCAGCGCCAACTGTAAGCGCAGTTAGAGATCCCCTGTCCACCAGTCATTATCTTCTGCGCTCACTCACTCCCCGACAAAAATCACATAGTTGTCAAAATAAGGTAAACAGTAAGTAAGGCACATAAGCACAGTCACTCACGAGTGTTCTCCTCGAGCGCATCTACCACAACAGATGCCGCTGCTGCAGTATCAAAAGAGTACTCCTTCCTATCATGTGTAAACTCCAAAATCACTGGGAATCTCATCCTAAATCTAATACTCTTAGCAATAAGCTTTTTGCACACCTCGTTGAAAGCTCTCCGTTGCTGGGTAATATTTTGAGGGTAATCTTGTCGAATAAGAACAGTATTCTTCTCAAACTCCAACTTACGCCTTGCACTTGCGGCCAGTATCTTCATTTTATCCGTCGAGTAGTGAAGTTTCATTATAACCGGCCTGGTCGTACCTGGTCTGGGTCTGCCAAGACGGTGACACCTGTCCAGTGCAATGCGGCCGTCAGCTGTCTCTAGGTTCAGGAGCTTGGGAATCCAGGTTTCAAAGAATGTTAAAGCATTACGTCCCTCGATGCTTTCCTTCACGTTAAGGATTTTGATGTTATCTCTGCGGCTCCTCGCCTCTTGGTCATCTAATCGGCTAGTAATGCTAGCGAGCCTTTCCTCGGCGGTAGCTATTTTAGCCTCCAGCTCCACCATGCTATCCTCTGTGTTAGAGATGCGTTGCTCCGCAAGATCCAACCGCTGAGCCTCATTCTCAATCTTGGCTGTAATTGTATCAATCTTGTTGGAAAACTGGGTCATCTTTCTATCGATTAAGGCGGCAATTTTCTCTGATAGCGAGTCTGAGAGCTCAAGCAAGTCCCCCTGCGTACATGGTCTGGAGTCGTTAGCATTAGCCTCTGTAGCATCTCCATCTTTGGGCTCGAGGTTAGCTTGTCGGCGGGTAGTTTTTTTAAACCTCGGTTTCTCGGAGTTCTCCAAAGGCATATCTTTCCCAGACATTGTTGTGGTCCCGTAAGCTGTAGCTGTGCTTATTTATATTGACATACGTAACTTAAAAATGTAACTTTAGCGGTAGTTTGGTCGGGAGCTATCTAGCTCTGCACCTCTCAGCATGACGTCATCACCGGAACCCGTATACTAGCTCTTAAAAAAGAGGAAAGTTCAATTGCTTCATCTGGTGTGGATGGTGCATGTAGAAAGCTGTCTGTCATCAGAAGACACGACAGTGAGAACACTGTCTCATCACATGTGTATGGTCCTCTCTGAAGACATTGTGCTTTGCAAGTTTCCACTGCTTGCTCAGAAACTTGCTTCAGATGGTCTTGTCCACCAACAAGCTGTGGAAGGGTAGACATCATATGGGGTCGACCACTAGGAGCGATTGCATTTCTGCTCTGACAAATGATGTGGGTTTTCCATAAGTGAGCAATATTTTGGGGTTCTTCCTGAAAGACAACCAAAGATATATGTTCCTAAAGTAAATGTTCTGTATTTAAAAGCAAATACTTATTATGCATTGTTTTCTCTCTTTCTAATACAAGTGCATACCTCAATGATTTTCAAAGAGCTACTTATCCAAGAAGTCAAGTCATCTGAATCCTTTAGTTTTTGAAAAAGGTTCATCCAGTATTGTGCATGGTGTTTCCTGAAGAAAGCCCACCAGCTCTCTATTCGCTGGTTGTGGGTGCTGGATCCTAAAATGAAGCAATTTCTGACAAAGCTGTCATCATGATTAAGGCATAAAAATCTTTGAATGTCTTCCATTGTACCATTCTCCGTCCCCGTATCTGTACGAATTCTGGTTGCAGTACCCCCTCATTTCTCTACCTCTGAAATGAAATATCCAGCAATAACTTTAGGATTACTGTTTGTTGAGTATGCATGAAGCCAGATAATCATTCAAGAAAACCCATCCACAACTCCATTCACACAAATTTCATATGGCTTCAGCTTATCGTAAGAGTCCACACGCCAAACAAAGTTTGGTCCAGGATTACAATTCAGTCGACGTCTGAGACGATTACGCTGTCTCAACGCAACAACCTCTGGGATCCAGAATTTTCAGTAAATGCCTTACTGCGTTCTGCGTGACAACAAGTCCCTCCGGTATGCATCTAAGATGTTGTAGTTTATAGCCATGAAGTTTACCATATGTTTGCAACTGTTCCGTAAGAAATAATGCAACGTCAAGAATGTTAATTTGTTTTTTTCTTCTGTGAAGCTTCAGTGTTGACATAATCCTTTTAAGTGTCCGAAGGCTGATCACTATTCCATTAAAAAAAGCTCTGAGTGAAAGAAGTATTTCTTTATGTTTCAATCCCATTAAAATGTATGTCTTAATTAGGGAATGTGATGAAGATCTCTGACTCCATCATCAAGTATTGCTTTATAGTTTATGCAGAAGGTATATGATGACAATAAGTAAGCACACTGATCAATTGTTTACTGAAAATGTAGAAAATCAAATGTTGATAGGTGTTTGTGGAGGGGGACTGGCCATCCTTATTCTGTGAATAGAATTTTAATTAGCATTGTTTGATTGGAAAACTTCCTATACATTTGTTTTTTGTTATTGTTTCAAGTGTGTAAATCTAAATGCTAGAGATGGGACGCTTGAAACGGAAGCACCAAAGCCTGTTTCCATCCAATGAGACAGACTTGGTCGAAACACTGTGTTAAAGCCTGTGTGAAAGCTCTGCCGTCACGCGATCGATGAGGTGTGACTCTTCACGTACAGTCTATGCTTTGTTCGCTACAATGAGACACCGGAAATGATGTAACTGATTCAAAGTGTTGGCGCCAATGAAGCCGTGTCATCTGTCAGAAGGAGACAATAAATGCTCGGTGTTCACGCCCCAGTGCTTTACTGCCTGGATAGAGAGTAGCGATTGAGAAAGAAAACTTTACGGATGGAGAATTCCAGTGGAAGAAACCGATCACATGTTTGAGAATACTTTGACCATGTATCACCCACGAAGGTAGAAGTATAATAATATGGCATAAGATTCAATAGCATCATGTAGATCAGTTAGTACTGTATTATAATTGTAAATGTAGTAATGCATTAAGTATTTTATGGTATCGCTAGATGTCTCTCTGTGACATTGGCTTGGATGAATAACAAAAAATGACTATTAGAATACAAAATTTCATGATGCCGAAGGTGTTGCTGATTAATGTGACATTCATTAAGATTATAGCTTGTAATATTTTCATACTTACTCTTGTAATACCGTCACAGTTAAAATGTTGCGTTCAAAAATATTTTTATGTTCAGGTTCAGTGCCTCATACGCTCCCAAGAGTTAGCCTTCGCCTACAACACCTCCTCAATGTTGTGGCATGAGCATGAAGCAAATTTGCTGCAGAGCACCTCGGCTGAACCTCGTCCTGCTGGTCCGTCTGTTATGTAAATGATATTACTGTTATCTATTTTCTATGGAACTCTAATAGGATCTGGCAGTTTCACAGATGTACATTTAGTGTGGAATCTCCTTTAACATATCCATTCTCACTTTTCATTGTGATTCCTTTTTTGTTAGTGATTAAACTTCACTCTCAGAAAGCAATTTCTTTATTAAAGCATAGTAACATATGTTATGTACAACTTTCTCTTTGTCATCAGTGTCCAGGAAGCAACAGCTGGACGAGGCCTTGCTGAACCTTATTATTATGGATGCTCAGCCGCTGTCTCTGGTGGAAAATGAAGGCTTCAGGGCCTTTGTCCACCTTCTGGTGGACGGAGAATAGTGGCTTACTTTAAATCAAGCACCACTGCAAAAGAAAAGCTGTCTGAAACTCAGCGACAAATGGGTAGACCAGAGCATAAACTACTGCATGCTGGAATAGCACCTTCACAATGCTCCAGAGACTCCATGAGCAGAGGGAGCCACTGGGTCCTGCCCTTAGCAGTCTAAACACCACCCTTGTTTCAGAGGAATATGACTCCATTAATCAGTGTCTTTCCATCCTTGCTCCATTCCATGAGGCCACAGAAGAAATGTCCACTGAAAAAGAGTCTCTGGATCAAAGGTAATTCCCATCGTGAAGATGCTGAAGCACTTCACATCTAGACAGTGCACCATTGTAACAAATCCAGTTGCCAGTACTTTGCTAAACAAAATCCAGAAACAAAAAGAAAAATTTGCAGCACTGGAGAAAGTAACATCTCTGACACTAGCCACATTGCTGGATCCACGATTCAAAGAGGTAGGCTTCTGTAGAGAATGTGCCAGTCTGATGCCTGCACCAGTCCAGCAAGTGCAACCTGCAGAGGACACATCATAGCCCCAGGGCAACAGCCTCTGGGATCTCCTGGACAGTCATGTGGAAGCACAACATGTATGCAGCAGCACTGCTAATGCAATGCAGAGGTCCAGAGGTAAAATGAATGTACTCTGTTTTATCCATCTTATGTTAAAATTATAATGGTCTCTTTTAAATTCTCCCCTTGCTTTTTCAGATATTTGATAAACTGCTTCCCTGGATATAGAAACCATTACATTATTGACTCCACCACAAAGCCACATATCCTCATCTTTTTAGAGTTGCTCTGCAGTACCTCTCCACTCCAGCATCTTCAGTCCCCTGTAAGAGGATTTTCTTAAAGGCTGGTGAAATTGTCAGTCAGAGGAGAAGCCGTTTGAAGCCAAGCACAGTTGATCAGATTCTGTTCCTGAATAAAAACTTGTGAAATCAAAAAATAAGTGTAGCACAAGCACAGTTATCTCATGTACACAATTCACATTATTTTCACTGTGGTACAAGGAAGTTATTCCACATCATTCCCACATAAGTATTTATATAGTGTTAAATTGCTATGTGTTATATTACCCATTACAATTGTGTTCTGTAAATGAAATTCAGGACATGTCATGTTATCCAAATCAGAATCAGGACTATTCAAAGTAATTCCCACTAAGTTGCATAAGCACTTCTCCCAAATCATCATACCCCCAAAGAACCGATGTTCACATTCCCATCCTTTTGTGTCAGAGCACGCAGGTGTTGTATCTAAATCGTGAGTCATAAAATCTAATGACTGACAGCACAACACATTGAATTAAAACTAATAGACTGAGATTTCTCAATTTTGAAACACTTTCATATATCAAAGATGACCCCTGAGAACGAACCCAGCTGCAAGACTAAACTGTTTGTGCTAGAACTTTAATTAAGATTGATGAATCAGTAGAAAAATCTGTGCCTGTAATAACTACAGCTGACCACTAGATGTCCCTAGTATGGTCTATTTTATGAGCCTTGAGGCTTTGACTAATTTTTCAATACAATCAAATAGAAGCCTCAAAAGCTTTGCAAGGCTTCATTGACCTATCTCTACTAAATGTTCAACAGCTAAAGTTACTACTTACCTCTTGTCTTCTTGGCAGAGCACAGGAGCTAAAGGAGGGAAGTAGGCCCACCTACCTGCTGAAGAGCTACAGGAGTGTACCATTTTAACGAGGAGGGAGATGTAGTGTAAAGATAAAATAGTTTTATGCATGGAATGAGGTTAAATAGTCACTGACTGATGTGTACATATAGAAAGAGATGTGTATATGTCAATATTTATGCTTTATTGTGTTTACTGCTTTTAAATATGTGTTAGTATTGGGGTTTTGTTCTTGTAGCCCCACCCTAGTGGGCAGATCTCTTAAGGTTTGGGGGCAAGAGGGTATAAAAGCCTGCTGTTACTGTGTGGAATTGGTATTGGTATTGGTTGGTTATGTTATGGAATAAAGAGTCTTACTCATTTTTTGGACAATAAAGCAGTCTCACCCCTTTTCATGTCAATCATAAGACCGACGGCTAACTGGCAGAGAATGCAAATTTCCTTTATCTGCATCCATGAATGAAGTCCGTAAATGAGTGGTTTTCTTATTCCTTGCAAAATCTTCAGACATGAATCTTGTCACTGATGAGTATTCATGGATGGTCAAACTTCATTCAAGTATTCTGCTTCAGAGGTGTCCATCTGTAAAACACAAAGTTATTGTTACTGTTTTGTGTATTATTTTATTTTCAAATAAAAGGTCAAAATAACTGAATTCACTTAACATTTTAACGCATAGAGCAATAGTTTTCATTAAAAATAGTTAAGAAACTTAAGGCTCCAAATTAAAAATTGTTTGTATTTGAGTTCATACTGAACTGCCTTCCAAAATGTAAAAGCACATTGTTTTCTCTGTTTCTTGGATGGATATTTTGCTACAGTCACCTTAAAACTTAATAGTTCACCTGTGTAATGCATTTCTGTTAGTCTGTAACAATATCTATGGAAGAATGGTTTTGTTTTATTTACGAATATTACTTTTTTATATGGCATGTCCTAGGTAAACAGTTCGGAAAATGATTGTTAAAAACACATAAAAAGGGTTATTGAAATTATTTAGGAAAAACAAACTTGAAAAACAAAACAAAACAAAAACCTAATGACAAAACCCCTAAAAAATGCAATGTCTGCGTGTTCCTGCAAGAAGCTGCAACTGCAACATCCTGATAGGAGGAATACAGACTATGGGAGGAACTCATCCCATTGTAATGACCATTAGGTCTGCTAATGGCATGATACGTTTTAGGTTTTACGCAGATGAATTTATATCTAATTGATATGGTTGATTATGTTAGGTGGAGCTGATATAAACAGTTCATTCAGGCTAACATGAAAAGGTTCTGTACTGACTGATAAGTGCTGGCACAAAATAAAATGCAATACACATAACTTTATGCAGCATAGATCATTATTGTGTAGGAAAAACATGTTACAAGCACGAAATCAAAGTGTATTTCATTTTAAGCTAGCTCTCGTTAATAGCTGTAGGCTATATAACTGCACTATAGGTGCATCGCAGCTAAATTCATTTAGGCTTCGTAAGCATGACTTACTCTGTCTTTGCTCAGAGTGAAAATAGGTTCCTTGGACAGATCGGCTTTTCAAAAAGGCATAAAGCGGCTCCACATCCCTCTCCATCTTGTCCCTCCTTTCCTTCAAGACTAGAATCAAATATTTCCCGAGAAAGCAAGGTCAAACCTATCACGGAAAACGAGATCATGAGTCTCATTTTAACGAGAAGCTTTCTCGTAATAACGAGATATTAATCTCGTTTCAAAGAGAAATGTTTTTCTTATGACGAGAAACTTTCTCATTATAACGAGATACTGATCCAGTATTTTTCTCCACGACTGTGGCAGATACACGCTTACGTACATCAAGCCCAATCACGAGAGTTTCAAAGGCTGAACATGTCAGCTCTGTCATGGTTTCTGGATCGTTGCCTTTACTAGGTGCATGTGCCTACCTAAGACCAACCTGCTCAGCCTGCCCTGCTCACTCAGATCCGGCCCTGCTCAGCTCGACCTCCCTGCTTGGATCCTCCTTATCTCTGGATCCAGTCTGCATTCCTAGATACTGTTGAGAGCTTCAGACTTCCATCTACTTGGTCTCCCAGCCATTGTATAAATAAACAGTTTAAAAAAACCTGACCATTAACCAGTTCCTTGGGTTCCATCTCTCTCTTTGTGACAGAATGATCCAGCCAAAACATGGACCAAGAGGACCAACCTGCCATGGATTCCAGGAAACCAGAAACCGGGAGTGAGTTACTACTACTCCCTGAGACATTAGATGAAATGATCTCTTTGGCTATTAAAATAGACATGTTGTAGGAGATGGGGAAAAAGATTCAATAGCAGACGGTTGATGAAGCAAAGGTTTTCATTTAATTCCGGTGTGCAATCAGATGAAGAAGGAAGGCAGGCAGGCAGGCAGGCAGGCAGGCAGACGGACTGATAGGCAGACTGGCAGCAGACCGGCAGCAGACAGGATACTGACTGGATGAAACAGGGGAAAAGCAGGTTAAATCAGGTTTAAGACTTTAGAGAAAATAACTCTGAGCTGGCTGAGAGCTGTTACCACTGGGTGAAACAAGAATCTGGAAAGACTGGTAGGCTGAGCTGTATGCCGCCGCTGATTATCTGACGAGGAACATGTGTAATCCATAGCCATTAGAACAAGGCTGCCCACCACTGCCACACACTGAAGAGGACACCATAACAAGACAACTGCCTCCGGGAGAGGCGCAGGGAGCAAAAGGGGCCCAGTTTTTCACACAACCCCAGACGGTCCAAGTCTCCTTTTTTGCCACCTGTTCTTCTTCTGTTCCAGACTCTGATGAGCATATGCAGTTGGGAAGAGCCCATCTCTCTTCAATTGAACGCCAGAGAAGACTGCAGTCAGGTGAGTGCCTTTATTGTGGGGGACTGGGACATTTTTTTATCAGTCCTATCCAGTTCATCCAAAAGAAAGGGCTCGTCAGTGAAGGTTGGGGTGCTGAGTCCTGAGAAACACCCACCAAGACCCTGATTGATGCCACACTAACCTATGTTGACCAAAACATTTCACTTCCAGCATTGATAGACTCTGGGGCAGAAGCTAATATTTTGCACATACAGTTGACAAACAGAGCCGGAATACCCTGCAAACCACTTCCCATCCCATGAATGCCGCCTTGGATGGTCATCTTATTGCTCAGGTAACTCAAACTACAGTTCCAGTTAAAAGTTCCAGTTGGTCAAAGATGTTTTCCGAGACTTTGTCAACCAGTTTGTTTTTGTATATCTTGTTCTCGAGAGACCCTTGGAAAATAAGATGTATGTCAAGGCAGAGAAATGTGAATTCCACTCTGACTCTGTCAGTTTTCTGGGATACATTTTCATGAGCGGGAAGATGAAGACTGATCCGAGAAGGTAAAAGCAGCTCTGGATTGGCCTAGGCCAGAAAATGTGAAACAGTTACAATGCTTCATTGGGTTTGCCAACTTCTATTGTCTGTTTATCCTTAACTTTAGTCAAGTTGTGGCCTCTCTCACAAGGCTCACTTCTTCCAAGGTCCCATTCCTGTGGTCTGACAGTGCTGAATCTGCTTTCACGAATCTGAAGGAGGGTTTTGCCACAGCTCCAGTGCTTCAACAACCAGACCCTGCATGACAGTTTATGGTAGAGGTTGATGCCTCAAAGATTGGTGTCGGAGCCATATCATCCCCGAGGTCTGCCCAGACAGGTCAGCTTCACCTTTGTGCTTTCTTCTCCAGTCATCTCCTGCGGAAAGGAATTGTTATGTTGGGGAGCGTGAGTTGTTAGCTCCAAAGCTGGCCCTTGAGGAATGGAGACATTGGTTAGAGGGGACTGAACAACCTTCATTGTATGGATTGATCACAAAAACCTGGAGTACATTCAAACAGCCAAGAGACTGAATTCTCAACATGCAAGGTGGCACCGTTTTTTGGTCAGTTTAACTTTTCTATCACTTTTAGACCAGGTACAAAGAACATCAAGCCAGATACCTTGTCTAGGCAGTTCAGTCCGGCCCAATCCTGCCTTCTTCTTGTTTGATAGCTGCAGTGACCTGGGAAGTGGAGCAAACAGTCAGAGATGGACTTCAAACCAACCCAGATCCAGGTACAGATCCACCGAATCAAAAGTCTCCAGGATTTGGCTGTTTTTGAAAGAAAGTGGAGAGGTACTGCAATTTTGAGTAGTTAAACTTATGTAACATCTGCAGTTACTAGTTATGACATTTTGTTTTTTTAATTCTTGAAACATTTCATACTACATTTTAGAGTGGAAATGAAAATGTAAAATCTGAGACGGTATGTATGTATGTATGAGATGGTATGAGAAAGTATGTTCTTCATTGCCGTGCACATTGTTGGTATCATTTCAAGACCAAATTTGGCTTGAGTTTTCATTAGCCTAAGTGTGTTTTTGTAAACTGTTTATGCTGCCTGTGACCTCCTGAAATTCAAATGTTTAAATAGTTACAGTCCAAACAGTTTTGTCATCAAAATAATACTTGTTTCTGAATATTCACATATGGAATGATTCTAGTATTGAAATAAAAATAAATAACCCAAGATGGTAAAAGTATGAAAATCTGTTCTTTATTGCCTTGCTGATTTAACTAATGAATTTTTTAATGATGTTCTCAAAGTTATTTTGTAGAATTCTTAGATGGAAAAAATGTACAATTTACAGATGGGCAATTTCCTTCTGTCTCAAATAAATGTTTTATGCACTCTCCCAGTTCTCTGGCTTCTGCAGCTGGTTGTGCTCCATGACCATGTCCAAGTACTCCTGCATAGTTTGGTCTCCACAAGAAGGCACTGTAATCTGTGACTCAGCCTCCAATTCAGTCTGTTTAACTGGAAAACCACAGTCTCATGAGCCAAACCTAGAAAATTACATCAAGATTCAATAAGTATGTCAACTGCAAAGTAAATCATGATTAGGCTGAGCAGTGAAATTGTAAGTTACTAGTTGGGGGATACAGGCTAAAATGAAGAGGTAAAAAAATGGTATGAAGAGCCTGGGAAGTGAAAATCACAATGGGTATTCAGTTACAATAAAGAAATATGGTCTTAGAAGGACTGGGGAAGTTTTGGATGATGAAAAATGTGCAAGTCCCGAGGCATTCACACACCAGGCTGTGAATCCTAAACATGTTTAAGTAATGTGTGGATAGCCATTTTATTGCAGTCTAACAAATCCTCTTACTGTGAGGCAAGTAGTAAAGTTCATTGAACACTACACCTGGGCATAATGCTGTTCTGGAGAGACCAATCCTGTGGCTGTTCCACTGTCTTACACACCCATTCAGGTCTCTTTGAACAATGTTAGAAAAGGAATATCTCAGAAGACACTCATGCTGATGGCTCCCATCAAAGTGTCCCATGTCTCTCAGATTTGCAAAGAGGTCCATCCAAAACTGTGACCTAAAGGAGTACGTAGACATAATTGTGAGGTCTTGTTTATTCAACAAATTAAGTACTGTCACACAGACTTCCTTGGTCTGCTGGGGGACTTCAATGCTCAGGTGGGCAATGACAGTGAGACATGGAATGGAGTGATTGGGAGGCAAATGCTTAAACAGGCTTTAAACCTTCATAACTAGTCAAACAGTCAAAGACTACTCAAAACTGCTGAATCCAGATAGAAACTGCGGAAACTGGCTTCAAACTTTCAAAACTATTCGAAACAGTCAAAAACAACTCAAAACTCCTAAAACCAGATGGAAACTGCTTAATCTTGGTCGTAACTGTGAAGAATTATATGAAACTGCTGATACCAGAATGAGATAGCTTAATCTTGTTCATCAAGTTTAAACGGCTCTTAACTGTCAAGGACAACTTGAAACTCATGAAACCAGACAGAAACTGGGTTCAAACCTTCAAAACTAGTCAAAACACTTCAAAACGACTCCGAAACCGGATAGAAACTGCTTGATCTTGTTCATAACTCTCAAGAACTACATGAAAGTGCTGAAAACATATGAAAACTGGGGGAACTGACTTTAAACCTTCAAACCTAGTGAAAACAGTACAAAAAAAAAACCTACTCAAAACAGCTGAAACCAGATAGAAACAACTTAAACTTGTTCAAAACGTTTAAACAGCTCTAAACTGAGAACAACATGAAACTGTATAAACCAAATAGAACCAACAAAACAGTCAAAAACTACTGAAATCTGCTTAAACCTGATAGAAACTGGACAATCTTGTTCATAACTGTCAAGAACAAAATGAAACTGCTAAAACCAGATAGAAACTACAGAAACTGGCTTCAAAACTTCAAAATGAGTCAAAACAGTCAAAAACTACTCAAAACTGCTGTAACTAGATAGAAAATTTTTAACCTTGTTCAATATGTTTAAACTACTCTAAACTGTCAAGAACTACTTGAAACTGCAAAAACCAGATAAAATCTGTTGAAACTGGCTTTAAACCTTAAAACCTAGTCTAAACAGTCAACAACTACACAAAACTGGAAAAGAACAGATAGAAACTGTTGAATCTTGTTCGTAACTGTCAAGAACAAGAAACTGCTAAAACCAGATAGAAACTGCCTTCAAAACTTCAAAATTAGTCAAAACAGTCAAGAACTACTCAAAACTACTAATACCTGATAGAAACTGGTCAATATTGTACAAAACTGTAAAGAACAACATGAAAATACCGAAAACAGATAGAAAGTCAAAATCTTGTTTCATACATTTAAACTGCTCTGACCGGTCAAGAACTACTTGAAACTGCACAAACCAGATCGAATCTGCTGAAATTGGCTTTAAACCTTAAAACCTAGTCTAAACAGTCAAAAACTACACAAAACTGGAGAAAAAAAAACTGTTGAATCTTGTTCATAACTGTCAAGAACAAGAAAATGCTGATACTAGTTAAAAAATGCGGAAACTGGCTTCAAATCTTCTTGTTCAAGATATTTAAACTGCTCTAACCAGTCAAGAATTACTTGAAACTGCATAAACCAGATAGAATCTGCTGAAACTGCCCATAAACCTTCAAAATTAGTCAAAACAGTCAAAAACTACTCAAAAGTCAAAAACTACACAACACTGGAAAAAAAACAAACTGTTGAATCTTGTTCATAACTGTCAAGAACAAGAAAATGCTGATACCAGTTAAAAATGTGGAAACTGGCTTCAAATCTTCTTGTTTCATACATTTAAACTGCTCTGACCGGTCAAGAACTACTTGAAACTGCACAAACCAGATAGAATCTGCTGAAATTGGCTTTAAACCTATTAAAACAGCTCAAAAAATGCTGGACCCCGATAGAAAAGGCTGGAACTGGCTTCACACCTTCAAAACATGTCTAAACAGTCAAAAACTACTCAAAATTGTTGAAACCTGATAGAAACTGGTCAATTTTGTTCGTAACTGTCAAGAACATTAAAATTCTGAAAACAGATCGAAAGTCGAAATCTTGTTTCATACATTTAAACTGCTCTGACCACTCATGAACTACTTGAAACTGCACAAACCAGATCGAATCTGCTGAAATTGGCTTTAAACCTTAAAACCTAGTCTAAACAGTCAACAACTACTCAAAACTTCTGAAACCAGACAGAA
Source organism: Telmatherina bonti (assembly GCF_933228915.1). Classification (NCBI taxonomy): domain Eukaryota; kingdom Metazoa; phylum Chordata; class Actinopteri; order Atheriniformes; family Telmatherinidae; genus Telmatherina; species Telmatherina bonti. Next base: position 41,832,370 of record NC_136625.1, on the reverse strand, counting down.
ACTGATCAAACTTGTTCGTAACTGTCAAGAACATCATTAATCTGCTGAAACTAAAAAGAAATACTTAATCTCATTCAATATGTATAAACTGCTCTAAAGTGTCAAGAACTACTTGAAACTGCATAAACCAGATAAAAACTGCTGAAACTGATTATAAACCTTCCAAATAGGGCTGGGCGATATGACCTTTTAGTAATATCCCGATATTTTTATGGCATGTCACGATATACGATATATATCTCGATATTTACCTCAGCCTTGAATTAATGCTTTGGTGCATACAATCACATCAGTAAGATGATTTTGTGTCTCCATTAAAACATAATTGTTCGTACTGCATTAAGATATGCTGATTTTAAACATTTATGCCAAAAGGATGAAATTGTAACGAAGCAAACTGATCAAAACCGTATTTATTGAACAGTTAAAGCAGTTGCAGAAACATGTCATTTTAAAACAAAATAAAGTGACTTTGCATGATGTTATGTCATGATTTGGGTTTTTCTGTGCTTTGTTTTTGGGCTTCCTGTTTTATTTAGTAGTTTTTCCTGTCTTGGTTCTTGGTTAGCTTCTTAGATTTCCTGTTCATTGATTTGGTTCACCTGGGTTCATTTAGTTCATTTGTTTCACCTGTTTCTCGTTCGGTTTTTCCTGTGTATTTATACCACTCATGTTCACTCATTGTTTGCTGGATCATTTTGTACCTTAGTTTAGTTTGTCTGTTCTGAGTTCCCTGGGTTCCTCTGAGGAAAATAAATCTGTCTGAGTTCTGCAAACCGGCGTCCCTCGTCTCCACGTTTGGGTCCACACCACATCTCCATTGCTTTCGTGACAATGTTATATGAAAATAGGTGCTCTAGGGGGGACTTTTCAAATGATGAGATAAATCTGTGGTACTACGACCTTTTGTGGCGACACTTTTGCGACATACTTTGCATACGACAGTTGTTTGGTCAACATCTTCTCACCGGTAACCAAACCACTGCCAGATGATGGATCCTGCACTATTTTTCTTCTATTCTTATCTTTTTTTTTTTGCCACTGAAACAGTCTATCCCTTTGAAAAATTATTTTGAATACCATTAAAACCACATTGTATAAATCTGCTTTGTCCTGTTTTATTAATTGTTAGATTATCAAATATAAAATTTAACCAAGGGATTGTTATGTTTTGTGGAATTGCTAGCTGCATGTCCAACCCTCCTCCTTTATCTGGGCTTGGGACTGCCAAGTGACCCAAAAGAGACACTTTGACAGAGATATGTTTGTTTTTTCATTTGTGTAGTTTTCTTACTTTTAGTTTAGTCTTTTATTTATTTATTTATTTTTTTTGTTTTAGTTTGCTTTGGGTTGAACTATTATAAGGCTTTGCTTTATGGATACGTTTTTGAGTTATGTATTTTTTTTTTTAATCGCAGAGTTTCGCGTAGAAATCAGTTCAATTCAATTCAACTTTATTTATATAGCGTCAAATCACGGCAATGCCATCTCAAGACGCTTTACAGACAGAGAAGAAAACATAATGAAAGCCAATTCATAACAGCCTATATAAGGAAACCAACAGATTGAGTTGAGTCCAACTCAATCTCCCATCCTGAGCAAGCACACTGGCGACAGTGGGAAGGAAAAAATGTCCCTCAGCAGTCTAAACCTATAGCAGCATAACTAAGGGATGCTAACCATCCCTACTAAGGGATGCTAACCATCCCTAGTTATAGGACTTATCAAAAAGATAAGTCTTCAGCCTAGTCTTAAAGGTGGGGAGGGTGTCTGCTTCCCTAACACTAACTGGGAGCTTATTCCATAAGAGAGGGGCCTGATAACCAAAGGCTCTGCCTCCTGCTCGGCTCTTTGAGACTCTAGGAACCACAAGTAAGCCTGCAGTCTGCGAACGAAGTACTCTGCTTGGTATATAAGGAACTATGAGGTCTTTGATATATAGTGGTGCCTGGTTGTGGAGGGCTTTATATGTAAGGAGAAGGATTTTAAATTCTTTTCTAGATTCAACAGGCAGCCAATGAAGAGAGGCTAAAACTGGAGAAATATGATCTCTCCTGCTGGTTCTGGTCAGGACTCTGGCTGCAGAATTCTGGATCAGCTGAAGGCTTTTCAGGGCATATTTAGGACAGCCCAGTAATAGAGAGTTACAGTAATCTAGTCTCGAAGTAACAAAAGCATGAACCAGTTTTTCTGCATCACTCTGAGACAGAATGTCCCTAATTTTGGCTATATTACGTAAATGAAAATGAAATCAGTCTTATAATCCAGGCAGAATGTCCTCGTATCGTCTCCAATAAACAGCTTCAGCCAGCTTTTAATTCAGGGTTTGATTCCCACTCCTTTCTTTACTTTCTGGAGACATGACGAGCTAGATAAATATGCTTGTGTCACACACAGTGACAGCGGCTGTGAATGTAATCAGATATAATTAATCATTTTTGTGTGACGTGAAAAACTTTGTAATTTACGTCCCACTCTGTAATCCAGAGCGGGATCAGTGGCGGATTTGGCTGTTCATTGTGACTGTAGGTGGAGTCGTGCAGGTGTCCTCTCTGCTCCTCTGACTGGCTGCAGCTGCAGCCGGAGCGACTGAGTGCTTTAGGACGGGGAGAGACTCTCCTTCTGACAATAACTTTACAATATGCGCTTTAAAGTCAGTCGCCAAAACACCAGGAAAGTCTCCAATAACTCCTGTAAAAGTCGCTAGATTTGTCGCTAGTCGCTTTTCACAAGAAGTCGCCAGATTTAGTGAGAAAGTCACCAAGTTGGCAACAGTGTCTCCACGCTGCCTCTCATGACGTAGCACGTAGCTCACGTTATGTACGTAACGAGGTGCACTTACTTTAACTCTCTGTGCAAAGCGGTGCAGAGTCGAGGAGGAGGGAGGAAACCCCGCCCACAGCTAAAAACACCTGCGTGACAACAGGATACTCCAATATGATGAATATAGGCATTTTCTATATCGCACAGGGGACTAGCCACGATATCTCCAGTATATTCGATATATCGCCCAGCCCTACTTCAAAACATGTCTACACAGCTTTAAACTACTCAAAACTGCTGAAACTGATAGAAACTGGTCAATCTTGTTTGTAACTATCAGGAACAACATGAAACTGCTGAAACCAGAAAGAAACCTTTTAATATCACTTTAAGGAGTCATAACCTGGTATTTTCATGTGCCCACTGTCCTCTAACTTTTTTTACATCACTGTTTAAAAACTTTCATTCATTCATTCATTCATTCATTTTCCGAACCGCTTATTCCATTCAGGGTCGCGGGGAAGCTGGAGCCTATCCCAGCTGGCTTTGGGCGACAGGCAGGGTACACCCTGGACAGCTCGCCAGTCCATCGCAGGGCCACACAGAGAGACAAACAACCACTCACGCTCACACTCACTCCTAGGGGCAATTTAGAGTGACCAATTAACTTATCATGCATGTCTTTGGATGGTGGGAGGAAGCCGGAGTACCCGGAGAGAACCCACGCATACACGGGGAGAACATGCAAACTCCACACAGAAAGGCCACTGACCAAACCAGCCAAGGATTGAACCAGCGACCTTCTTGCTGTGAGGCCACAGTGCTAACCACTGCGCCACCGTGCAGCCCTGTTTAAAAACTTATTAAACCAAATAATTCTTAAAAAGTGCTTTTTCTGACCCTTTATTCATAACAACACTTTTCTTGCGAGAATTCAAGAGAGATTTTCATCAACCTAGATATGTATTAAAAAGATGTTAATGAGGTGCTCGCTGATTGATCGCTGGAAGTCCGGAGTCGGAAGGGAGACGAGGCCAGTAGTCTCCATGCTAAAAACATTAGTGACTAGTGATAGCAGCTAACCCGACAGCAGCAGCTTTCTGAATTCAGCATTTATGTTTGAGCCGGACTCTGAGCCTGAGAGAGAAGATACCGAGATGGTGGACGGAGCCTTGCCTGTTCAGATAGCATGTTGACAATGAGGCATGTCGTTCATGTTAATACGTATCAGTTTTATTCTGTGTTGGACTGTTTTTATACAATAAATGTACTTTTTAAAAACTCCAAAGTTACAGATGTAAAAAATGAAACGGATGTTGACTGAACCAGTCGGAACGTTCAGTGTCCAGCTGCCGGCCGGTCTGCACCCAGATAAGCACACACACATTTTAACCTCACGGAATTTCATGAAGCTGAGGTTTTATTTACCATCAAGTGTTTTTCTAAACTAATTATCTTATTTAAATTTCTCGTTTTAGCCAGGAGTGTGAAAAATGTCGTTATGTCAACATGACAGATCTCTGGTTGATGCAACCACTGATGTGGGCTGCTGTGTTACTGTACAGATAAATAACATGAAGTCAGATATCTTGTATCATTGATCAGGCTTCCTGCTGACTAATATAGACTCGTGTTTTATATATTCCAGCATCACTTACCATCTATTATGTTGGTCTAATTGTTTCTGTTAAGCTGCACATGCCCACAGAAATACACAGCAAGATATTATTACTGTGCTTAGAAAATAAAATTTCTCTTTTCATTTCCTTAGGTGCTCAGCAGGATAAAGCAGGTCCAAACTCCTCCGTGTCTGACCCAACATCCTGGCGTGGAACCAGTCTGCTTCAATGCTTTTTCATTACAAAATGCAGGAAACATTTATAAGTAGGATTATGTACATTTACCTGTCGGAGGGAATGAGAGGCAAGTTTCTCTTCAATGCCCAAAAATTCAGAAATAAAGCTAATCAAATGGCAAATAACTGTAAAAGGTGATTATTTATGTTCTTGCCATTTCATATTACATATAACAAATAGTAACTTTGCTGCAGTCACTTAGGACAAAAGCAATTGACTTAAAGTAAATATACAACTTTACCATTTACACATTTATGCATCTGACTTCTGAATGTAAAATGTAAAGCCGAAGTAAAAGAAATACAGCTCTTTAAAACACAATATCTTTATTAGTGTACAGAAATAAAATCAATGCTCATTTTCAATGTAATAAAATAAAAGTGATTAATTTCACTCTTAGTTATTGATTCTGTTAACACAGTAGCTGAGTTTTCTGGGTTTTATGTGGACTCTCGTGGTTCTGGAGTCGGATGAGCAAGCCTCCACAGCACCGTCTTCATCATCATCATCATCATCTTCCTCCAGACTGGCTGAGATCTCACCTTCACTGCTGTCGTCTGGGTTCCTTTTCTGCACAGAACCAGATACTGACGTCAGAACAAGCAATAAAAGTGCCTTTTAGCTTCCATTAAGAATGTATATATGTTTGATTTATTATTATTTTCTGTATGTAAAATTAATCAAACAACAAACCTGTATTTGTGAAGAGAGGGTGGAAAGTCCTTGATGACAGCTGTGTTCCAGCTGTTGCCTGCATTGTTGGGTCAGTCTGCTCCAACATCAACTTTTAGACATCAGACCGCTGGTGCTGTGCATGGTGTGAGATGTGCTGGACTAAAATCTGCAAATATAAGTTTTAAAAATATCAGATCATCACATAAATAGATTGTAGGTGTAAATAGCTGCACTTTAAGAGTAATCAAATCTTGTAATACAAATAGATCAAATCAAACTTCATAAAGCACTTTCATGTCAAGGGCAACACAAAGTGCTTTACATACTTTTTTTTTAAAGCTTATTAAATAAAACAGGTTTTCATACACCAAAATATTGACATGGCATATTAAAAACACACTCATTTATTCCAGACGTTATACACAGACACAATTTTCCCTAACCTCTGTGTCTTCACTGCATGTAGATAAAAATAAAACATATCTTTTAGATCCATCATACCAGGAGTCAGACCTCCACATCCACAGAGGCTGCAGCTGCAGATATTAATCCTGCACAGCTCCCGTTTTACAAACATGACGTGAAGATGTCAGAAATAAAAAGTTTTCAATCTGGTTCGGTGAATAAATCCGATGATGGAATTGAAAATGCAGTCGAGTACCACTTTAAAAAAAGAAAAAACTAATCCATATCCTCCCTGCCGATATCCAATAGGTGCCAACATCAGACTACATGATGATCAAATGATCATTGATTATTACAGCTGCCATGTCATGGTGGAGAGAGCAAAGCTACACCCATCATGAATACTGTACTTACTGTGTGGTAGCAGGCGTGAAAAATAATAAATAGAGAATTCATTTACAAACATTTACGTGGCAGAGCATATGATAGATACCAGAAAATAAAACCTGGGGCTCAGTTGTACGCCGCAGGAAGTTAAACCTTCAGGCTCATCTTGTTAGCATCAGCATTAGCATTATCTGCATCGGGGCATCGGCTTAAGTCACGTCTAAGTCATGACAAAGCAGAACTTTATAGCAGTAGTGACACTTACCGACTGCATTGATGGTGAGCCGCTTAAAGTTGCAATTGACCCTCTTTCCAACCGGGTTGACCGGGTTCAGCTAGTATTTTCCCAAATGTTAGCAACATGTTTGGCACAAACAGAGGCCGCAGTCGTCAGAGATGCAGGTGCATTATCAGCAAAAATTAATGTAATCCATCTGTCCCTGGTAGTTTGGTCCGCTGATGAAGGGAGAGAAAAAATCTTCCGATGTTGGTTTTGGTAACAGACAACCGAGCAGTGGACATGGGATTGCTGCTTTCACATCTTCACACAGCTTGTTGCTAATAGCAACTGAGGCAGGCCCAGCAGGTGTATTTAGCCGTGGAATCAGGGCTGGTTAATTCAAAGACGCGTTTTTTGTTGGGGTTTTTTTTCCTCCCCGTGACGTCGTAATCCCAGGGAGAAAAACAAAAAAACGCTTGCGAGACTTCAGCCTTGTGGGCAGTTATACTGTAAACAATGCGCCCAGAGGTAAAAACACGGCCGTCTTCATAAGAAAGGCTTCCGGGGATGTTAGCACTTCCGCCCAACACTAATACGCACGTTTTAACTCGAAAAAGTGCAATTTCCGGGTGATGACTCTTTAAATAAAATGAATTTTTCTTGATGAATGAGGCTCAAGAACAAAATTTTAAAAAGTTTCTCTTGAAATTAGTTAAGGAACAGTTCAACCATCTTGGAATATTTGTTACTAAACTATTTAACCTTTTGTATAAAATTAACTTTCTCTCCTTGACCAGTACAAGGAATTATTGTCTAGGTAGTGTCGTGGATTTTCAACCTGGATGTAGCTCTCTGTGGTGTCTGGCGGAGGCGTGGCCTGTGGTTAAGCCTGCACAGCTGAGCAGAATCAGGATCATGCTTATAAGACCCAAGCTGTTCACCAGTCGATGCTGGATCGTTGCCTCTTCTAGGTGTAAACCTCTCCTGAGACAATCCACAGCCCTTGCCTGCCTTGCCGGCCTTGTCTGCTCGGACCATCTTCCCAGCCAGTCCTGTCTGCCAGCCTGGATCATTCCCTGCCTCCCCAGAGTCTACCAAGAACCTTGGACATCAGCCATCTGGTCTATTTGGTGATTGTTCAATTAAACAGTTAAAACTGCTAACCTGTTCCGTGGGTTCATTATCTCTTGTGACAGAACGATCCAGCCACAAAGATGGACCCAGTGGATCAAACTGCCATGGATGCCCAGAGACCAGCAGCTGGTAATGAACTTTTTTTTGCTGTCTCCTCTCAGGGGAATCTTCTGGGCCAACATGCTCGAATACTCGGATCTCTGGGTGATATGCAGCAAGCCATGCAATCCCAGCTGAATGACATAACAGCTAAAATGACAACCATGCTTAACCAGTTGTCTCAGACTTCTGTTTCTACAGCGACTACTTCAGCGTCTGTATCTGGACAACCACAGCTCACTCCCAACCGAGAGATTCACATCCCGGACCCCAAACCATTCTCTGGGGATTTAGGTAAATGTAGGGGATTCCTCTTACAGTGTTCACTAGTGTTTGACCAAAAACCATACACTTACTCATCTGACAGATCCAAGATTTCATATATCATAGGATTACTGGATTCCCGGGCTTTAACCTGAGCTTAGGCATATCTTGGAACTTCACCTCTCAGTAGTTTGACCTATAGGGAATTCTCGGAAGAGATGAGAAAGGTTTTTGATAACCCCGTACGTGGTCGAGAGGCAGCCAAGAAACTCATGTCCTTACGTTAGGGAGCATTGAGTGTGGCTGAGTTCTCGGTTGAGTTCCGAACTCTGGCAGCAGACTCCAAATGGAATTCCGAGGCTTTAGTTGACCATTTTTTGAGCTGTTTATCTGAGACCCTGAAGGATGAGTTGGCAACTCGAGACCTCCCTGGAACCCTGGACGAGTTAATCTCTCTGACTATCAAGATCGATAATCGTCTCCGTGAGAGGTGGAAGGAGCGAAGAGGAGCCCACTTGTCCTCATCTCTGGGACATTTACAAACTCCCAGTCCTTTACCCTCCCAGAACTGCCCATCTACTGTTGCCAACGCTGAGGAGCCCATGCAGTTGGGAAGAGCCCATCTCACTCAGGCTGAACAGCAGAAGCGGCTACAGTCGGGTGAGTGCTTTTACTGTGGTCGATTGGGCCATTTCGTGATGCCTGTCCCATTCGCCCAAAAGACGGGGCTCGTCAGTAAATGTCGGGGTACTGACGAGCAGCATAAAGAGAGCCTCGGAGATCCCAACCAAGACACAAATTGAAGCAACCCTTACTTGCCACAATCACACTCACAGTCCCAGCCTTGATTGATTCTGGTGCCGAAGCCAATTTCCTGGATGCACAATTGGCTGAGAGGGCAGGGATACCCTTGGTACCTCTACCTCATCCCATGACCGCTAAAGCTTTGGATGGTCGACTATTAGCGCAGGTAACTCACACCACCATCCCTGTTAAGTTGAAGTTGTCGGGCAACCATTCTGAGTTTATTGAGTTTAAGTTAATCTCTGCATCTGACTCCCCCCTGGTACTAGGACATCCCTGGTTGTCACTCCACAACCCGCACATTAACTGGGAGAACGGCTCCATTTCCAGCTGGAGTTCTAAATGTCACCAGTCTTGCCATCTACCTCAACTCCACGCAGTAAGAGTGAGATTCCTGACTTGTCTGCTGTCCCTTCTGAGTACCATGATTTGGCTGAGGTTTTCAGCAAGACCAAAGCTCTGTCTTTGCCTCCTCATAGACCTTATGATTGTGCCATTAACATCTTGCCTGGGGCTCCTTTACCCAGTTGCCGTTTGTATAACATTTCCAGACCTGAGAGACAGGCCATGGAAAAATACATCAATGACTCACTTACTACTGGCATAATAAGACCATCTTCTTCACCACTGGGAGCAGGTTTCTTCTTTGTGTCAAAGGACAAGACGCTTAGACCTTGTATTGATGATCGGGGTTTGAATAAGATCACTGTCCGAAATAAATACTCTCTGCCTCTGATTGATTACGCCTTCGATGCCCTAGCAGGTTCTACCATCTTCACCAAGCTTGATCTTCGGAATGCTTACCACCTGGTTCGATTCAAGGAAGGGGATGAGTGGAAAACGGCTTTTAACACTCCCCTGGGTCACTTTAAATATCTTGTGATGCCCTTTGGTCTCACCAATGCCCCGGCAGTTTTCCAAGCCCTGGTGAATGACGTTCTCCGAGATTTTCTTAACCGGTTTGTCTTCGTGTACCTGGATGATATCCTCATTTTTTTTTTCAAAGAATCTGTCAGAACACATTTCCCATGTCCAGATGGTACTTCAGAGACTCCTAGAAAATAAACTCTATGTAAAGGCAGAGAAGTGCGAATTCCACTCGAGCTCTATTTGCTTTTTGGGATACATTTTCCAGAGTGGGCAGATGAAGACTGACCCAGAGAAGGTACGTGCAGTTTTGGATTGGCCAAGGCCTGAGTCTGTGAAGCAGTTGCAACGCTTCATTGGGTTTGCCAACTTCTATCGCAGATTTATTCTGAACTTCAGTCAAGTTGTGTCACCCCTAACCAAGCTCACTTCACCCAAGTCTCCTTTTCAGTGGTCTGTGGATGCTGAAAGGGCCTTCCAGGAACTTAAGGTCCGGTTCGCCTCAGCCCCTGTGCTCCAACAACCAGATCCATCACGTCAATTTGTGGTGGAGGTAGATGCTTCAGACAATGGTGTTGGAGCCATCCTGTCTCAGAGATCGCCGGGGTCAGGCCAGCTTCATCCATGTGCCTTCTTCTCTCGTCGTCTCTCTCCAGCAGAGGAATTATGACGTGGGAGACCATGAATTGTTGGCAGTCAAGTTGGCTCTTGAGGAATGGAGACATTGGTTGGAGGGGACAGAATTACCTTTCATTGTCTGGACAGATCATAGGAATCTGGAATATATTCAGTCAGCCAAGAGATTGAACCCCCGACAGGCCAGATGGTCTCTGTTTTTTGGTCGTTTTAACTTCTGTATCACCTTCAGGCCAGGTACCAAGAATACCAAACCGGATGCCCTGTCCCGGCAGTTTAGCCCTGATGACACTTCAGAGGACCCGGACTCTATACTGCCTGCTTCATGTGTGGTGGCTGCTGTGACCTGGGAGGTGGAGGAAGCTGTTAGAGATGCCCTTCAAAACAACCCAGATCCAGGTACGGGCCCACCAAATCTATTGTATGTACCCAATAATGTTCGCTCCCAGGTAATCCAGTGGGGGCACGCCTCTCAAATTGCTTGCCACCCTGGTGCAGCACGGACCATGCACTGCGTGAAAAGGGCAAGAATCCATGAAAATCTGTTGGGATATTTCCCTAAATACCGGAAGAATCCGGACCATTTCTGGTGCATATTCAGACATGTTTCATATCTGGTGATATACGGACACAAGATTCTGCATGAGGACATATATTGTGTCCGGACACAAGGTGTGACTGACTTTTGTCATATTTGAGCTCCAGATATGACCTGCGGTCACATCCGGAAGTATCTGGGATCAAAATACTGAACAGAGCAAGAATCTTGAAATATCTATAGGGTATATTTCACTAGGTCTCAGAAGAATCTGGACCATTTCTGGTAAATATCCTCAGTGATCAACATGTACCATATCTGGAGATATACTGACACAAGATTCTGCATGAGGACATATATTGTGTCCGGACACAAGGTGTGTCTGACTTTTGTCATATGTGAGCTCCTAATATGACCTGCAGTCACGTCTGGAAGTATCTGGGATCAAGATACTGAACAGAACCAGAATCCTGACATATCTGTAGGGGATATTTCACTAGGTCTCAGAAGAATCTGGACCATTTCTGGTAAATATCCTCAGTGATCAACATGTACCATATCTGGTGATATACTGACACAAGATTCTGCATGAGGACATATATTGTGTCCGGACACAAGGTGTGTCCGACTTTTGTCATATGTGAGCTCCGAATATGACCAGCGGTCACGTCTAGAAGTATCTGGGATCAAGATACTGAACAGAACCAGAATCCTGACATATCTGTAGGGGATATTTCACTAGGTCTCAGAAGAATCTGGACCATTTCTGGTAAATATCCTCAGTGATCAACATGTACCATATCTGGTGATATACTGACACAAGATTCTGCATGAGGACATATATTGTGTCCGGACACAAGGTGTGTCCAACTTTTGTCATATGTGAGCTCCGAATATGACCTGCGGTCACGTCTAGAAGTATCTGAGGTCAAGATACTGAACAGAACCAGAATCCTGACATATCTGTAGGGGATATTTCTCCAAGTCTCAGAAGAATCTGGACCATTTCTGGTAAATATCTAGAATTTGTTTTACAGGTTCCATATCTGGTGATATACAGAGATAAGATACTGTATTAGGACGTGTATTGTGTCAGAGTTTTGTTCTCTCCTAATATGACCTGCAGTCCTGTCAGGAAGCATCTGAGTCAAGATACGCCAAAGGGCCAGAATCCGGACATATCTGTAAGGAATATTTCTCTAAGTCTCAGAAGAATCCAGACCATTTCTTATACAAATCCAGCATTTGGTTGAAATGTGCTGTACTTGTTGATGTACAGGCTCTGGGCACCTGATATGCTATTATATTGTGTCAGGATACCAGCCATTTATCTTTTTCTATATATTTCCAATTTTTAAATATGACTTTGTTGATTTTGCTTCAACAGTTCCAAACAGAATGCCAGTATAGCAGTAATGACAAAAACACATCTTTTTAATGGTGTTAATCATACAAATTTTTACAAATAACATGCAAATGAGCAGCAAAGTTCTTTTGACAGCAAAGAAAAGTATTTACAATATATGTTACTACACAAGTTTGACCATGATATAGTACAAATATTAGAGGCTTGTGTATTATCGCTGGGTGAGGCACATGGCTAAACACATTTTGCTGAGGGTAGCATTACCAACACATTCACAGTTTCTTTCCTTCCCTTGGAAAATGCTAGTTTAAATGTACAGTGGGCACACTGCCTTGCAATCCTCTTAAGTGGTATGAAAGAGGCATATGAACATGGCAAATGCATGGTTTCCCAGACTGTGCAAGAGCTGTTTTGCCCAAAATGCAATTTATCTCCATGCTCTTTGAACCAATACACTTTTGCCACTGCATGTTCAACCATTATCCAACTATTATCACGACATAAACAGACAAAAACTTTCCATATACCCGATATCTCCCCTGGGCGCATGAAAGCATTAGCGTCAATAATTTGATTTCCAGTGATACTGTCAATGCCCAACCACTTTGCTGTCACAAATGATGATGTTCCTGACCTATAGTGACATGTTGAAAATACATCACCAGCTAAACTGTATCTGTTGCTACACATGTACTTAAGGGACACTCGCTGAATCTGGTCATTTGGATATATGATCTTAAACATTGAAAGCAGATAGAAATTATCTGAATAACTCATTGTACTAGATTTAACTGGTGGAAGCAAAGTTTCAATAGTACGATCAAATGCAAAGTTGTCATGAGTAATAACCCCATGGATGAGATCATGTAAAACATGAAATTTTTCTGCATGAATAACTGTGCTAGTGGGGGCCTTGTGAAATAGTGATTCAATGTCTGGATCAAAGCTTGCCCAAGGAGGTGGACATATTATTTGTTGCCCTGCTACTTGCCATTCAGTGAGCCATTTCCACATCATATTCACCTCAGTCTCATGGTTGTTTGTGTGATATTCTCCCAATGTACCATTGGCACGTTCAAATGAGAAGCACCAGAATCCATGAACTGGTCCATAATCTTTTATGCACGACTTTAAATGCAAATGTAAATGCAAGTTCATAGTGCACCAATGTTTTCCGTATTTCCTTTCAAAAGAATTGCAAAATATCTTTAAACATCTATGGGCATCCTCAATCTGTGCACTATCAATGACTCTGGAGCACATCAACTGCGTTGCTGCAACAAAAATTTGCCATAACATGTAGTCCCCCTCTCCTAAGACTCCCTTCAAGGCAAAGGTGGAATATACACAAACCCAGAGTTTCCACTGTGCAGCCGTAAAACCTTCAAAAGCTGCTTCAATCTTTGAGGGTATGCCAGAATCTATTGTACTGGGAAGTTTCAAAGAGTTTACCCGATCCTGAATTGTTACAAACCCTTCCTTAGAGATGGCATTGGTATCTTTCCAAACTTGCAAAACTCTTTTGGCTGTACCCTCGAGCAAGTTATGCATTGGATCAATTACATGCATTCTGACAACATCAAAGTATGGCAAATCATGCAAACAACTGTATCTAGCACCATATTTCTGTTCAATCCTTGTTTTATTAGCTTTATTTATTGCTCTCTTGGCTTCTCTGGCATATCTACAGTGCTCCTTACTACTTCTCATTGGCCATGCCTCATCAAATCCTGAGTAATCTACTTTATTATCTCGTGTGCGTGTAAAATCTTTCAAACACTTGCTACACCCCTTAGTTGCCATATGGCTCAAAAAACCTCCAGTTTTCCTCGCAGCTGGTATGTCACATGCTAAACACAACAGAGCAGCACGAACAAACTGCCCAGTAGCAGTACCATCATCTATGAATAACCCAGTCCACAGTTTTTTTAAATCGCTGACCAAGGGTTCCAAAAACCCATTAATATGTTCTTTTGGCTCATGGGGACCAGGTATAATTCCAGCAACTATCATGTTTTCTTTCTTATACCGTATCTCCCTAGGAAGGTTCATTATTGCGATATAAATCACACCAACTGAGTCATTAATATTGTTATAGGGCTGGAACCAATCAACATTGAGCATAAGACCAAGATTGCCTGCCTCTTTTAAGAATGGCTTGCCTTCATAAACCAGAAAATCCTTCCACACCTGTCCATCAAAAACGTCAGCATAAAGTCCCTCCCTTACATTACGCTGCCTCCACTTTTCACAAGACTTTTTAAAGCCAGGCCTCTTTAACATGTCACCAATAGATGTAATCAAGCTTCGATAACAGAATTGTCTTTTGGGGTAAAGAAACTCTTTTCCATCTTTCCCAATGACAGATCTCATCAGCAAAGTGTCACATCCCTTACGGAATTTTTTTTGTGTGTGTCTGGGATATGCAACATAGCCACATTTGTTTGACTTTCTCCGAATTACCTTTCCGCTTGCATCATAGATATGTTTTACTGCTTCATTAAAGGCATAAACAGAATGGCACTTTGGACAAACAACATATTTTGTGAAGTCATATTTTACTACTAATTTATTCCTCAGCATGTATAAAGTGGCGGGGAAGTGGGTTGTGATGTTTTGTAAAGCAGTGTCACTTATTATACCATTCAAAAAAAGAAAAAGGCTTACAATATAGGTGTAGCTAACAAAACCTTCACATGCATCCTTCTGCCTCAGAGAGCTAGGCTTTTTTTCTGTCCCATGTTCATGAAGATGTCAACATACCATCAGAAAACAGGCAGCACTTGCCTCTAATTTGCAATATCTTAACTAACTGAGCATGGCCTTAGATATAATTCAATATGATACACTTTACATTCCATTAAAAAAAGAAGGTTTTTATTGTAGACTTTGGTTGCATACAGCTAAAACTCATTTGTTTTTCTTCTTCTACAGCTGTTCAAAAAGCGTGTAAAGATTGGCGAGGAAGTCCTTAACAAAGATGACCTGGAATTTTTGAAAGGAGCCAATCTAAATTATGTCAGTGATGAAGAAAGCAACGATGAAAAGACAGAGTTTAACTATAACTCACCAAAGTGGCGTTGTACTCGGCTCACCAGGGTCATGAGTATTTGTCAAAGGGCCTTGGATGACAACTGTAAGAAGGGAGTTGAACCAAGGTCGACACATAAAAGAAACTGTGTAGGTTTCACACACCGTGATCCACCTCCTGGAAACAGTCGCTATGTGGTGGAAGAAGAAAGTGAACTGGACTAAAAAGAGACTTAGATATTTTTCTGGTGTTTATTTATTTTTAAATTGTTTGCTGTGGGTGGTTTTGGTGTTTATTTATTTATAAATTGTTTGCTGTGAGTGCATGTTTTATTTTTATATTGAAATGTTTGAAGTGAAATGGTTAGCTGTCATTTTAAGTAAATGTTCTATATGCTCACCTAGTCAAAATGTGTTGGCCTTTTTTGAAATTTTACTGATTATTTGGTGTGCTACATTGGAAAAGGCAGGGTATATAGATAAGTAATATTGTGTTTGGACTGCAAATATGGCTACGGGCCACATATACAGAATCCTGACCCCAGATATGATGAGTATACCAACATCAGAAATCACCAGATTTGACTTGAGTAGAATCTGGAGATATCCAGACAACAGATATAACTTGTGTTCGGACTGCAAATATGGCTACGGGCCACATATACAGAATCCTGACCCCAGATATGATGAGTATACCAACATCAGAAATCACCAGATTTGACTTGAGTAGAATCTGGAGATATCTAGACAACAGATATAACTTGTGTTCGGACTGCAAATATGGCTACGGGCCACATATACAGAATCCTGACCCCAGATATGATGAGTATACCAACATCAGAAATCACCAGATTTGACTTGAGTAGAATCTGGAGATATCCTGTCCGAATATCTTTAGTGTAGGGATACTCTCCGAATATGGGCCTTGACCAGTATCCCATATCTGGGGAAAATCTGAACTGCAGATTCTATCAGTATCAAAGTGGTCCCATACCGGGAGTTGATATGTTCCTGACATGACATCTGAGACGGTCATGTTCGGAGAGTATCCAGGACAGATATCACCATGCATGAGGCACATCTGAGGGTATCCAGGCAAAGATATCTCTGGATTCTGGGGGTTTTTGCGCAGTGATGTCACTCATTCGAAGACACATTTGGTGGCCCACTATGGACAAGGATGTAAGAGAATATGTGGCTGCCTGTCCGACCTGTGCACGAAGTAAAACATCCAATCGGGCCCCAGCCGGACTTCTTCATCCCCTCCCAGTGCCTGGAAGGCCTTGGTCCCACATTGCATTGGATTTTGTCACCGGCCTGCCCCCTTCCCGAGGTAACTCAACAATCCTAACCATTGTCGACCGGTTCTCTAAGGCAGCTCATTTTGTTGCTATTCCCAAGTTACCCACTGCCTAAGAGACGGCTGACCTTATCTCGCAGCATGTCTTCCGTCTCCATGGAATTCCCACAGATATTGTCTCGGACCGTGGTCCTCAATTCGTCTCTCGTGTATGGAAGGCCTTCTGCAAAGCTTTGGGTGCGTCTGTCAGTCTCAGTTCTGGTTACCACCCACAGACCAACGGCCAGGCTGAGCGGATGAATCAGGAACTGGAGTCAGCCTTGCGATACGTTGCAGCTGAGAATCCTTCTACCTGGAGCAACCAGGTTTCTCGAACCCTTTGAGGTTTTGGAGGTCATCAATCCCATGGTGGTGAAACTGCGGTTGCCCTCTTCTATGAAGATCCATCCATCATTCCATGTCTCCCAGCTGAAGCCTGTTTCCCTTGGTCCCTCCTTCCAGGCCCCCTCCGCCCCCCCGGGTTGTTGATGGTCATCCTGCCTACTCTGTTCGCCGTTTGTTGGCTGTCCGTCGGCGTGGTCGGGTTCTGCAGTACCTGGTGGACTGGGCAGGGTATGGCCCTGAGGAGCGCTCCTGGGTTCCCCGTTCCTTCATTCTAGATGGTCAGCTCATCCGGGACTTTCACCGGTCCCGCTCTGGTGGGTTGCCGGGGGGCTCCCCTTGAGGGGGGTGGGCAGGGGGGGGGGGGGGTACTGTCATGGATTTCCAACCTGGATGTAGCTCTCTGTGGTGTCTGGCGGAGGCGTGGCCTGTGGTTAAGCCTGCACAGCTGAGCAGAATCAGGATCATGCTCTTCACCTGCTTATAAGACCCAAGCTGTTCACCAGTCGATGCTGGATCGTTGCCTCTTCTAGGTGTAAACCTCTCCTGAGACAATCCACAGCCCTTGCCCGCCTTGCCGGCCTTGTCTGCTCGGACCATCTTCCCAGCCAGTCCTGTCTGCCAGCCTGGATCATTCCCTGCCTCCCCAGAGTCTACCAAGAACCTTGGACATCAGCCATCTGGTCTATTTGGTGATTGCTCAATTAAACAGTTAAAACTGCTAACCTGTTCCGTGGGTTCATTATCTCTTGTGACAGGTAGTCCCCACTATCTTTTTTGCTAATTGGTAGAATTAATTCAGTTAAAATGATGGTGCTTCCAAAGTTTCTATACATCTTTCAATGCCTTCCTATTTTGATTTCCAAAGCTTTTTTCTTTTAAAATCGCTAGATTATCTGATAAACTTGGGTGTTTACCTTTCCGAATATATACATACAAGTTTATCAGATAATCTAGCGATTTAAAAAAAAAAAAAAAGGTTTTAAGATTGAGGAAAGCTTTTCTTCAGAGACTTCAGAGTTTAAGGGAGGCATGTCCCTCCCTAATTTTCAACATTATTACTGGGCAGCAAACATTCAAAGTGTTTTTTGGAAACATTTTTATTTGGAGCCCACATTACCAGTTTGAGTCACCATGGAGTCAGAAGTTGACAATAAGTCTTCCTTACCTGCAATTTTGGGTGCACCTCTTCCTCTTGGCTTGTATCTCCTGTTGAAGTGCTGAAATCAATCCTCAGCCTTCTCCAAGGTTCAGGGCTGGATGCTGGACAAAGAAAATCAGATGGTACCTTTGGTATATTTCGCCTTTGCAAAGGGAGAGCCCCGTGCAGCTCCCTACACCCCAGGATCTGCAGCAGGACTCTGCCTTCTCTCTTCAACAGGCTGTTTTTATTAAATCATCATAGGTGGAGCGATACATACAGTTGGATAAATGTTCCCACAAAGTTCTCTACACACACACACACACACACACACACAAGCGCGCATGACCATTTATGAAATTGTCTTCCTTTCCCCTGTAACACTGAAACGTGTATTCAATGGTCAATCGTATCCTTCCTGCTGTCATCTTCAAGGTCTTAGCGTTATCTATCTCCTGTTATTCTAGCTGAGACTTGTGCGACACAGTGCTCTGTATTCTTCCATATACAGTTGCTGCAGAGAGAGAGAGAGAAAAGAGGTCTAGCCTCATAAGCATTTCTTTTCCATCTTAAGTAATACAAAAGTAAATAAGAGTAAGATATTTGGTCCAGTAATAGTAACATAAAACATCAAGCTTTCATATCAGAATTTATGTATGTACATAATCCTCCTTCACTCCCTAAAACTAATAGAGTGGTTTATCAGTCTCTTAAAAATTGGTCTCAGTTTAGTAAAAGTTTGGGTCTCCAGTCTTTATCACTTCAGAGTCCGGTCGCTGCAAATCACCCTTTTGTTCCATCAATGACAGATAATGTATTTCATACATGCCACAGAAAGGGTTTGAAATGTTTTGGTGATTTATATCGGCATGGAGAATTTGCAAGTTTCTCTGAACTTTGAAAATTTGATATTCCTTCTACACAATTCTTTCGTTTTCTACAGGTCAGGCATTATATTCAGACTATGACAGCACAATTTCCTCAGAAGCCAAACAATCCTATTAATGACTTCTTAATGGTCAAACCAACCTCTAGAGGTGTTATTTCACCTTTGTACATCTCAATTTCCAATTTGCAATGCCCTTCCATAGCAGCTTCTGAGTACAATTGGGAACAAGATTTTAATTATGCCTTTACAGATGGACTATGGGATACTATTCTTAGTCAGGTTCATACTCCAGCAATATGTGTACATCATGCACTTATTCAATTTAAAATAGTCCACCATGTTCATTTGTCGAAGGTTAAGCTGGCACGCATGTACCAAGACGTGAACCTAATATGTGGAAAATGTAGAGGCGCACCTGGCACTTCATATGCACTGGTCCTGTCGTTCTCTAGATAGTTTTTGGAATTTTGTCTTTCATACAATTTCTGAAGTCCTGCAACATCAAATTAAATCGGATCTACTGTGTGCTATTTTTAGAATGGTGCCAGAGCTTAAATTGCCAAACTTTAGGTTTAGGATATTAAAATTTTTACTGTTAATAGCTAGACGTGCTATATTGTTTAAGTGACAAGACTCTGCTCCCCCTTCACATGCACAATGGGTAAAAGATATTATGCTTTGTATGGATTTAGAAAAAATTAGATTTACCATCCGTGGATCTGAAAATAAATTCTACAAAATGTGGCACTCTTTTTTTTATAATTTTTTGAGAGATCCACTATAATTGTCTCTGAGTAGCCTTTGTTAGGCACCATTTTTAAAAAAAATTTATTTATTTATTTGCAAATGTTTATTGTGTGTTTGTGTGATGTATTTTGTTGGGTATGGGAAAGTAAAACAAAAAATGTTGATTATTTACATTGAACATTTCATTGATACTTTGTGTAATAAAAGAAACTGCTTAATCTTGTTTGTAACTGTCAAGAGCTGCATGAAACTGCTGAAAAAATTAGAAACGACTTGATCTTGTTCAACATATTTAAACTGATCTAAACTGCCAAGAACGACTTGAAACTGCTGAAACCAGAAAGAAATTGGTGAAGCTGGCTTCAGACTTTCAAAGCTGGTCAAAACAGTCAAAATATCTTAAAACTACTGAAACCATCAAGAAACTGCTCAATCTTCTTTGTAACTGTCAAGAACAACATATAACTGCTGAAAACAGATAGAAACTGCTTAATTTTGTTCAATGTGTTTTTAAACTGCTCTAAACCATCAATAACTACTTGAAACTGCATGAACCAGAAAGAAAAATGCTGAAACTGGCTTCAAACCTTCAAAACCAGTCGAATGTGGTCAAAAACTACTTAAACCTGCTGAAACCAGATAGAAACAGCCTACATTTCAAGGTTTGAAGCCAATTTCCACAGTTTTTATCTAGTTTCAGGTGTGTCGAGTAGTTCTTGACAGTTTTGAGGAGTTTAAAAGTTTTGAACAAGATTTAGTAATTTCTATCTGGTTTCAGCAGATTTTAGTGATTTTTGACTGTTATGACTAGTTTGAAGGTTTGAAACAAGTTTCAGCAGTTTCAAGTTGTTCTTGATGGTTTAAAGTACTTTAAATGTATTGAATAAGATTAAGCAGTTTCTATCTGGTTTCAGCAGTTTCATGTAGTTCTGGACAGTTATGAACAAGCTTAAGCAGTTTCATTCTGGTTTCAGCAGTTTTGAGTAGTTTTTGACTGTTTTGACTAGTTTCAAAGGTTTGAAGCCAGTTCCCACAGTTTCTATCTAGTTTCAAGTGTTTCAAGTGGTTCTTGACAGTTCAGAGAAGTTTAAACATTATGAACAAGATGAACCATTTTAAAGCCCAGTACAGATACATTACAGTCAGGGATGTGTTCATGCAGCCATGTCTCAGTGAAGCACATAATACTGCACTCTCTGTATTCTTTCTGAGACCTTGTTAGCATCTCGAGCTCGTCCGTTTTGTTAGCTAGCGATCTCACATCACCCATGAGGACGGTCGGGAGAAATGGTTTAAATCTCCATCTCTTTCTCCGCTGTCTGACTCTCACTCTGCATCCTCTTCTCTTTCTTCTCAACTCCATCGGGATTTGATGTGTTGTTTTGCTGATAATCCAGATTTGGAAATCCAGATTGTAAACAAGTCTTTCATTGCCATGGAGACTCATCATAACAAGCCTTGAAAGAACCAAAAATATGCAGAAAAATCTTCCTTGCAGCACACCCTCCGAACCAGCATGAAATCCTCAGAAAAAAATACCTAATTTGAGGTAATATCTATGTGAGAAGACTTTGTACTTTTTAAAAAAAATCAAGATAGCAAGTCAGAGCTACTACAATTTGCTGCCAACAGATGGCACAATCTAGAATGGAATGAGAATGTGAAAAAATGGAATGAGAAAAAATGGGCAATACGCTGCCTTTCCTTCTAGAAAAAGCATGGTATTGACCTTTTAGGGGGAGAAGCTAAATCCAGTTTGAAATCTGGTTGTTCTTCAGATTTTTTGCATGACATTAGTGACAGTTAAGAAGGTGAGAGTGAATACACAAACTTACAGAGGGGAGGAGGGCTTCCAGGAAAAGCAGAAATTCTCAGGCCTTGTAGTGTTAAAAGAAGTTTTTGGCACAAACTTTGCATCCTGCCTCCTGTCCCTCCATTTGAGTCCACACCTCCACAAAGTAAAAGTCATATGTCATCAATGTCAATTAATAAATATGGGGATCTGCTCATATAGACTGTGTGAAATCATTCACAAATGATCAGAGGAAACATGTTTCTCTAAAATAATGTATGGTGTTCATTCCGAGTTGTTTACAGAAGCTCAGAACACATTCTAACTCATGTCAGTTCCACTTAATCTTCCAACAATATCTCCTTCTTCGTTCTTGCTCTTCATGGCTCTGGGTCACATTACTTCTTTTCTTCATCATTCTGCTCAGAGATCCCGCATGTGTATGTGTCTGTGTGTATTTGTTTATTTACGTGCTGAGACAGGGAGGCTGCATCACCTACAATGATTAATGAGTCATCTCCACATACACTATTACAGCAATATGTCTGTTTTTTCTAAAAGAATGATGACAGCATTTTAACAGGGCATTGTCTCCCAGTGCATCCTGGAAGTGGGCATTCTAACATTTATGGAGGAAAACATGGAACAGTAAAAACCAAGATGCTGCATGAAATGTTGCATTGAAGGTCTGTTAATGAGTAACACAAATAGAAAAGATCTGTAAAATAATTTGAAGTTCTTTTTTTTTTTTTTTTTTTTACAGATTTTTACTTTAATCAAGAATTTGAACATTCTTGATTAATGTAAGAATGTTCAAATTGAAATTGAAATAAATTTACTTGGTAATAATTGATTTTGTTTTATTTTTTTTTTAGTATTCAGTACATCCTTACCTTTAAAACTCCACTAGATTGACATCACTTCTATCATCACCACTGTTTCAGTAATACATAGTATGTAACTCTGTGGAATATCTGATCCTTCGGGTAATATGCAGATTTTTAGCATTTATATCCCATCTAGGAGGTTTATAATCCAGCCACAAAATGTAGTTTTTATTCAAGATGTTTCTAGATCCAGACCCTCAGAATTCAAAATCTTGCATGTCTACTTCAGCATACCTGATTCAGATTAATGAACTTCCTTATCAAGTTTTTTGCAGCCTGTTAACGAGCCATTCATTTAATTCATGGTTACCTCAAAAACATGCAGTGTAGTGGGACCAAATGACTAGGATTGAGAAACACCATTCTGTTTGGTCAATACACAAAGAATGAACTATGATGAAACCATTTATCACATTTTCATTATTAAAAAAAAATTATAACTATCACTGCTTTGTTGCAAAGTGACCTCTAATTTCTCTTGGAAATGATGATAAGAAAGTCAGACTTTCCAAACTTGGATACCCAACAAACAGATTGAAATGTCATGTGTCTTAGATGGGGGTTGTGAGCAATGGAGCACCACAAGGGGCTGTACTCTCAGTTTTTCTGTTCATATTCTATACCTCAGATAAATCTGTCCTGTCATCAGGAGTTTGAAGTTTTTAATCTATGCAAAGGCAAAAACAAAGTCAAGAATGAGAAGTCTGGTTCAGAGGTCTGAAGGGGTTCTCATCTAAGCATCGGCTGGAGCATCCTTAAAGGCTTAATAGAGAACATGTTAAATGGCTATCGTATTTCAATGTTGTCCTAAATAAAGTATAGTCTGTTCTTACTCAAAGTGGTCTTCTCAGTTAGGGTGACTCCGCAATAAGATTATCACCATCTTTATGATACCAGACTCTTCCACTCCCTGCACTCTTTCAGTTTTTCATTTGTGAAGAAAATAAAATCACGTGTGATTTTCATTGTACTTCACAATTGTGTGACACATTGTGTTTGTCTTTGACATAGAATTTCAATGAAATATATTTGTGTTTGTGACGTGTAATGTGTCAAAATGTGGACAAGTTTAAGTAGTATTATTACTTTTGCAAGTCACTGTAAACCATCCGTGTAACAAGTGAGTGATAATCAGATACCAGGTACCAAATGACGGTCACTCAGGTCATCTACACATCGTGTACATTACGTTAAAGGATTGGAGAACAGATATCAGATACTTAAGCGTTTAGTTCAGCAAGACCCTTGTAGCAGGCCACAGAAAGCAGTAATATAATGAATGTATTCTAAGAAATTGAAATACTATATAAAGAAAGCCAGAATATGAAATTTCCACAACATCTACATTAAAGAAAAGTGGCGGTGTTAAGCTAGCAGGTTCTTTGCTAGTTTCTGAATCTATAAAAAGAAGCCTGATCTCACTGGCATTGGTATTAGTGTGCATGTGCAACCAATGTACGTATATTTTTTTCCTTGTAAACAAACTTCTTTTTTTCAGTATATAAAATAAACATACAGACACAAACAGATGTCTCTGATGCTAGTATATTTACTGTTAAAATATTGTATTTTCTGTGTGTCCCTGCTGGGTTTGCAGTGCTACAGCTGTGGTTGCAGGGGGGGACCCAGTGATTCCACAGCAGCCGTGCCATGCAGGAGACAATCAGCACCATCAAGGATGTGGTCTAGGAAGACCACCCTGGCATAAATGACACAAAAGCAAAACCTTTTGAATAAATAAAAATTATCTACCTCCTGTGGGCATCACTTCTACACACTGGCATGAAGTAGTAGCATTTGGTTCGAACATGAGAGGATGGGCTTGAAGTCAGGGACAATACTTGTCTCTGGTAGTTGTGGCATCTTCTCATTAAGTGCCATGTTATGTAGCGCATGCCCTCTCTATCTTGCACACTGCAGGTGTGCAACGGATTTTTCTTGTGCACTTTTGGAAGGTGCTGTTTTTCAGCACTTGCAGAGGGACTGGAACAGCCAGGTTCATCCTGGCATGGCACAGCCAGTCATCATCTCTAAAAATTCATGTAGTCCAGATTCTTGCACCATGTCCTCTAGAGCAGGGACAGTTAAGCCGCTGTGCATCTTTACACATTTTATATCCAACCATCACTTCATTTTTTGCACATCTGCAGGTGGGGAAGAAAAACTACCTATATTATAGCCTACTGATGAGCACTTCTACATGGCAATCATGCCCTTTTTATGTTTATTCTTTTTATTTCATTATTAATTAATAATTATGAATGGTTGTTTGTCTTTTTGTGTTGGCTCTGTGATGGACTGGCAACCTATCCAGGGTGTACTGCCAAACAAACCTTGCAAACACAACTAAATTTGTGAACAAGGCCATAACACACAGAGGACATATAAATCACAAGTGAATCGCTTTTTAAAGTGATGAACATGCCAAGAGAGCCTTAGCCAATGCAAGGTATTTTCAACAATTAAGGATTAAGGATTAATCCTTAATGTAATAAATGAGATGGTGTCAGGGTTTTGTTTTTTATGGTTTGTGTATTTGCTCCTGTGGTAATTTGTTTTTCATTTTTTCCCCTCTTTGTTTTAGGCTGTGCAGCAGCCCTGGGCATGTCAGCACACCTGCATTTCATGATCGCTTCCTGCAGTACTTAAGGAGGGTTGCCTCTCAGTCTTTGCCAGATGGTCATCAGTGGTGCACAGCTCTTGGGTGTGTGTGGCTGCCCAGGACTGCTGCCTGCATTGCTCCTGAGTTAGACTTTATTGTTTTTCCCTAGTGTTTTTGTGAATTTTGTCATTTTTTATTTTTTGAGCAATTAAAAGAATTATTGCCCCCTGTAAACCTTCTGTGGTTGTGTCTCTGTCTGGCATTTTTGGGTCTGGTTCCGGCAAACATGACAGATGGCCTACCCAGTGTACGAGAATCCCCCACTGCGCTCAAGTCCTCCATTGCTGTAATGATCTTGGCCTTCCAGGACTAAAAGACATTTGAACTGGATTAAACAATAGTTCCTCTCTCCCTCTCACTGCAGTAAGACTGGTCCACACAGGACAGAAGGGTGACCATTTGACCCAAAGGAGGACGACAAACTCAGAGATTTACAACCAGCTCCTCTCCACAGAATGCAGCTGGATCAATAAACTATATTTTCTAAGTGGAACACCTAACGCAATTTATAGTTTTACAGGGCACGAGATACCGAGAGTCACATCTGACCAAACCCTGGTTCTTGTCAAAAATGACACCTTTCATCAAAGTACCAGACGTCATGGTGCCAGGACACCACCCCCTTCCCTTGACTGAGAGGGGACTGGAAAGAGATTTAAACTTCTCCCCCAATTAAAGGAAACTTCAGATGCTTGACTTCATTGAACTTATTTTACAAGTTTGTCTCTAACCAATTTAACTTCGTCTAAATGACTTTGGTTAATTATTTTGATTGAATTTCTCCTTTTTCATTATTTTATCTTGATACGTGATTTAATTCTTTGAACTGATCACACACGTATAATAATCATGAGCACTGTATTAAATAATAGTTTTCCAAGCTTCAGACCTCTCTTAAGCTACTAATGTGAATGAATAAAATGTGAGTTTCCTTTTCAGGATTCATTGCCCGATGAAGACGAGTCATGAAAATTGATTAATCCACCTTTAATAAAAATACATGTAGCCAATCTTGTTTTCATGTGTGAAAGTAATACTATAAGTTACTGCTTTTTTTCCCAGCAAACGGGGAGTCTGCATAACTCTTAAGAAAGTGATTTGATGTGTATTGGAGTTGAAACAAAGTAAAGAATTTGAGTATCGTGTTCACATTAATGAGATGCAGAGGGAAGGAACTAGAGATGACCTGATTGGATAAGGTTGGTCAGCCTCTGACAGAAGCAACTTGTGATTGGCTGGAAGTTCGAAAGGCGGGTCTGTTTAAAACAGACTTGCAGCCTGACTTCCTCATGTCTGCTTTTTTTTCGTCTGCATCTTCTCCTCCTTTTGTTTGCTTTTCTTTTAGTTTTTCCTTTGTCTGCTTCCCTCTGTTTTTCGCGCTAGCCCTATTTTTCCTTTCTTAGTTTTTCTTATATATATATATATATATATATATATATATATATATATATATATATATATATATATATATATATATATATATTTTTTTTTTTTTTTTTTTTTTTTTTTTTTTTTTATATTTAGTTATAAGCCTTTTACCTCTCCGTTCTTCCGAACAGGAGAAAGTACAACAAGTGTTTATTTGTAACCAGTCATTTTTCCCGAGATCAGTAATTAATCAGAACCGTAGCTCCAACTTTTTCCACTGCGTCTTTACACGTAAAATCTGGAACTATCTATTTTTGGGACAATCTGGATCATCATCACGCCGCTCTGGAACTCCGCTGAATGGACCCAGAGGCCCAGAGTAGCTGTGTAGACCTACCCTTCCTGACGCTTCAAGGATCCAATTCCCCAGAGACGCGCCGAACAGGGAATCAACCACCCGATTCGACCCACAGTCCAGACATCCAGCGTCCAAGTAGGATCTGATAGCGCTCTGACATTTGTGATGTCCCAAACCAGTACATCAAACTTCAACTAAATAATTAAATTTGAATTCTCATCCAAATATAGGATTATAGAACACATTTTTATCAAAGATTTAAGTAAGATAATCATCCCGATGTATTTGCTTAATTCCAACCAGTTTCTTCCTGCTCCATCTCATTTAATTAATTTCAGCGTTCCTTATTAATGTCAGAATTGAAAACCCATGCAGACATATTCATTATACAATTCCATTAATAACCTCTCTTAACTGTTTGATTTATTCTACTGTGTTGTTTATCATCATTGTCAATAAATATGTAATCAATTCATCCGTTCTTGTCATAATTTCTGATGCACAATTTCTGGTTCGCTTGTTCTTAGAATTTACTCCTTGAAATTGAGACTGTTTATTGAATTGAGTTTATTTCAGGTTGTCTCATCCTCCTGAATCCTAGGTTAATTAAAAAGGATGAGTGGTGCTCCGAGGTAATTCGATAATTAATAAATTAATAATCAGTATAGGCATATTCGACTACAATTGCCTAACAGTTACGCCTGTCATGTTTATGCAATAACTGGTGCTATAATTTCACAAAAAACATGAAAAAATTTTTTAAAATGATAAAAAATGGTGCCAGTCATTTTGACAAACGTGGAGTCCCAGACTAGCTCTCCTCTGGTTGACAGCTCATCCAGTCAAGCTGCATCCATCCGAATTCTGTCTCTTATCTGGGGTCGGGTCTCTGTGGCAACAGCCTAAGCAGGCTGACTCAGGCTAACCCAGACTTCCCTTTTCCCAGCCACATTCGCCAACTCTGCGGGAAGGGGTGGGGGGGATCCCAAGGCGTTCCCAGGACAGCAGAGATATATAATCCCTCCAGCGTGTCCTGGGTCTTCCCCGGGGTCTCCTCCCAGAGGGACGTGTCTGGAACCCCTCACCAGAGAGGCATCTTGACCAGATGCCCAAACCACCTCAACTGGCTCCTCTCAATATGAAGGAGCAGCGGCTCTACTCTGATCTACTTCTGGATGACCTAGCTCCTCACCCTATCTCTAAGGGAGAGCCTGTTGGGGAAAATTGTTATGAGTTTGGTTTGAATTAAGTATTAGACATATATGCATTGATTTGCTGTGATCCTGCTGTGTTTTGTATCTATGCACAAAGCTTTCTTTAAGTCATATGATCCTTGTCTGGAATGTGCAGACAAAGTCTGAGACAGGAAGAGTTTCCTGCAGGGCATCTGTTTTTGTCAACTGCTTGGTTGACCAGTTGTCTAAAGGTTAGAGGTTAAAGGTAATAAAGTAATATAGTGAGTGATTGATGCTTAGTGAGTTCAGTTTAGTCTTAAATAAGAGATAATGATTGTTTCATATGGTGTGCTCAGCAACTAGGAGGAGTTAAGCATGGTTTATAATCGGGTGTTACTTCAGCATCTGGAGAGAGAGTTCTCTCTCCAAGCTCCAGCGTGTGCTTGTATTAGTTTATAATAAAATGTTCATTGTAAGAAGACAGTTGACTCATAAATGTATTACAACTTCTCAAGACCAGAGTATTTTCCACCACAGTTTTTGGGGGCTCGTCTCGGGATCCTGCGTCAGTCCGCCCAGGTTGGGGATAGACGGGTTGGCCACCTGAATCCACAGATTCATCCTAAGAACCTCAATTAGAGTATTTCAGAGGACAGGACGTCTTTCTCCCACCCGTGGTCGACTACGCCAGGACTCCTTCTGAACCAGTGTGAAAAGACAATGGTGAGAAGTGTTATTCTAAATTTACATTAATTTTCAGACTCAAACTGGAGTCAAACATTACTAGAAATTTATCACAAATTAATAATCAATATTTTAATTAATAATCACAATATTTTTCTGTTTTGTGGTCAATTGTCTTCATTATTCTCATTGTGACAGGGATTCTCCTCCTCACCTCCTCATCGAAAGAATAACTCAAGGGATAAGAGAATAACTTAAGACGAGATCAGGTTGACGTCATAAATAAAATCCTGTGAGTTTAAGTTAAGTTTAAGTTAAAGTTTAAGTTAAAAATCGTGAGTAACAAGACCAAGTCGTAAGTGCTGTGAGCTAGACGTAGCAAGACCAGACCAGTAAATCTTGTGAGTTACAAGACCGAGACCAGTAAATTAGTCAGTAAGTCCTGTGAGCTCGAGAAGCAAGACCAGGCCAACCTTGAGTTAGAAAACTGAGAGGAAAGCCATCTTGAGTGAGGAGGAACAGAGAAGAGACTGTGTGGGCTGGTTTCTGGAGACATTGAGAATTTTGCCTGATAATTCTACAAAGGTGTGGGATTGACCCTCTGTGTACATCCGCTGCAAACAGAACTAGTTCCTTTGCAGTAGGAGGTTGATGTACAGCACCATTAAGAAGTTGAAATCTCTGTCTTCATGTGAGGGGAAACTGGGGTGGTTGTGTAAAATTTCCTGTGTTAAACTTGATTGGACTGATTGTGTGGAGAATTAAAACCACGTCTTGTGAAGCCACACCGGACTCTCGCAGGAGAGCCTAGAAGCTTGTGTGGGGGTAGACAAACGTGGGGGCACGACCCATTCACATGCATTCATCCAACTGTTGAAGTGAATTGTTTGTGTAAAATCTAATTTACTGCAGTAAGAAAAAAAAAAAAAAAAAAAGAAAAAAAAACAAACAACAAAAAAAGTATGAGAGAAGGAAGTGAGGAAAAGAGTGTGTTCATTAAATGCCTTCTGCTCACTGAAGGAGATGATGTCATAGCATGTTAGGCAGAAACAAACATATAAATCCTGTGTAAAATAGCTGCTTGTGCTTTTCTTCCTAAAGCTTTTATAAGAGCATAAAAGCCACTCCCTGTATGAATGTGGAAACCCTTTTCCTAAGGAAAAGCAGTTCTTTATTATCACCTGAGAACATTTTAAAGAGCAACAACATATTAAGAATGAAAAATCAGAAATGTGAGAGATGTGATTTATAGTATTTGGAACTTATTCTGTTAAATTACTATACATTGTGTAGGCAATAAGCTTAGGTTTCTGTCTGTTCCCTTTCAGACATTCATAAGGTGATTTTTATTCCTTTACTACTGCTATTATAAATTTATGCCTAGCATGTCTAAATAAATTTAGATAAACTGGAAATAAATAATGCAGCTAAAGGATGCTGAAACTAAGCATAATGTTAGGAAAAAGAGAAAATTCTTGACCTTAAAATAGGAATGGTGAACCAACGTGCTAGAGTAAATTTCCCTTGCAATAAGTTCACTTTAGCTAAATGTGAGCTAACGACAAGAAGAGAAGTTCTCAGAACAAGTGTATCTTCTTAGCAAGATCATGTTCAGCTTTCCCAGGAGAGAACTGAGTTATGAATCCACTGATAATATAGTCTCACACACACAATTACAATGTAATGTTCAAGTTACATGATGTTCACAGCACAGAACATGGTCCACATAATATGTTTGCCACAGGATTCAGAAGAAAACTATTATAATTATGAGGCTATGATCTTTATTTTCCCCTTACTGGAGAAGAAAATACACCACATGACCAAATGGTTCAGTCTCAAAAGCTCGTCTGCTGTATGGTGTTGGACGCATTGCAGCGTTCCCTTCTAAACCCTTGTCAGCATGCAGCTTGGTCCACAGGGACCTCAAATGTCTATCCTGCCTGAGGGGATTCAGAGGAGGGGCTGGGGGAGAGTGAGTTCTTGATCCGGGTCACCGTAGAGTTCTGGGTGTCACGCGTGGTCAGTCAGGAGACTGGAGCAGAAACGGTCCCTACAACCTAAAGCATCATTCCACCTCCCTTCTGTGTCAGCTCTGAGTCCTGGAGCAGAACCTGATATGCAGATGTGGCTGCATGGACCCGGCCGCTGCTGATGGCCTGGAGATCCCAGAACCAGAGGGTCTGGCAGAGCCCTGTTGGTTGTGACTGTGAACAGTGTGGATATGGCTCCTATGGTGGACATGTGAGCTGGATTTTCACCTTTGACCTCTGGAGGTGATGGATCCTCCTTGTCCTCAGACTGTGTTTCAGTTGTGGAATTTTCTGGAAGTAAAAGACTAACGAATGTGGCCGGCAGGCAGCACAAATCCCACCCCGACTACAGAATCAGATGATGTTTTCTGGAATAAGCTGCACCCTGATTCTGTCAGAAAGACTGTTCGGTTCACTCAGTTCTCTGTGGAAAACCTGGATCTCCTTCCTTGAACTTTTGCCTACTTTCTGATCCTTTACATGTTACTCTTAATTAATTACACATATGAATCTGATTTATCTACCAGGAAGCTTTGATGAACATGTGTCGGGCACTTCCTGGCATGAATTTCTGATTGTATGCTGATTGGAGGAGAGCATGGTGGCTGTGGCGCGTCTGACTCCTGAGCAGATCGAGTGATACGAGCTGAATGATTATCCACAAGACCAGGCCAAGGAATGAGGCCCTACAACCAAACATTTACTCACTGTTTCTGCTTAGCTTTATACCACATTTATGAGCATGCATAAAATTTTGCACTCCTGCAGACTTCTGCAAGTGAACAATGACACAGACATCTCTGCTCTGCTGCAGGGAAGCTGAACAGTTTATACAGACAAGTCAACTTCTGGCACGCTGTGCCTTATAAAAAAAAAAAAAAAAAAGTGATGAATACTAAGTTTTTAATGTTTGAGACAGAATAGATGTCAAAAGAGAAAAAATAAGCCGCTATATGACATTAAATAAGAAGGTAGTTTTGTAATTTCCCGACTTCAGTGAATGCAACACAGGTACAACAATCTCCGTGTTTTATTTGCTGACAGCTGGTGTTTTATCCCTAATCTGAATTCATTATTTTGAATTAAAGCAGATATGCTCAGTGGTTAAAATACACATCAGATGATTTTTGTTTAAAGAGTAGAACCAACTCTTGCGATGGCTGCCAGTAAACAGACCAGTCTCTTAGTTAACACGCTTAATATGTAAACAAACAAGTCATTTAAGCCCTGTATGTCCTCAAAATTAACATGAATATGAGGCAGATTATTTGAACAGTATTGATACTTCCAAAGTTAAGCTAACTATGCTAAACCGTTAGCCTTGGCCTTTTCTGTTACACACGTTTGCATTAAAATCATTAAGGAAGAAGTGCTGCTGTGAGTGTGTGCACGTACATGCGTGTGTCGTGTTGTTGTGGATGTGGACAGTTTTGCCATCAGTATTAGAAGTTTGTTTCTAAATGCTGCTTAAGTTCAAATGTAGATAGAAAACAAACAGCTTTATTATGACCTGAAGGTCTCTGGCTGTTCAGTACCTGAAGTCCAGCTGTTAAAGATGGGTTTACATCTTGTTGCTTTATGCTTATGCTTATGTTTACAATATATTTGGAATAGAAAGCCAGTCTTATTATGATCTCAGTTTTGTGTGTGTTGCTCCTGAATGGGTCTGTTGGAGTCTAAGAGAGACAAATCAGAGTAAACCATGAGATTAACTAGACTACATTACTGATTAAATCAACAGTTCTGAATGAGCTTTATTTAATATATGCAGAGATTCTTCAGTGTGGTTCTGCTCCTGTCATTTAGCAGACATGACATAAACAACACGAGCAGTAAATCAGAAAGGAAATTTCCAGCATGGATAAGTGTTGGTCAGACTGCTGGGAGTCCAGTTTGACACATGTTCTGCTATGCAGTACTAGAGGATTTTTTCTGGTTGTTGGTTAAGATGAGACGACCTGATAGGAACTTTGCAATAAGTAATTAAATGAATTTGGTTACTTTGAATGATTACCTACCAGATAAATGAGTGGCCCTAACTGTTGCTTTGTATTGTTCATGTTTTACTCCATGACTGTTTAGCTGAAACTGACTATCCTCTGCACCCCCCAGGCCTGGCCCCTGACCGACCTCTAGTTGACCCTGACTTGATTTTCCTTTTGATGCTGTTTGCTCTGACTGTGACGCGGTGGAGGCTGCAGCTCTCCCGTCTCAGTTCTCGTTACTTGAGCTTACTCTTTAGCTGAAAACAAGTCCATGTTTTGGCGCTCTCTTATGAATGACTTTCTGGATGCCATTTTCCTGAATGTTTTCCTCCCACAGGTTGCAGACGGGGAAATTTCCTTCTGGCTCTCTTTTCAGGTCTTCCTTGGACCAAAAGTACTTTTTCTGGTTCTGATGTACATGCGCATGCGTAACATGGAAACATGGGCTTTTTTGTGATTCTTTTTGCAGGACCCTCACCCAAGTGGGCATGGTTCCTTCCAAGACTGCCTGTTCAGACACAGCTCTGTGTGAAAGTAATGTTTTAACATATTGTCCTAACCTCATAAGAACCCTTTTCAGGCATTTGCACACAGGTGAAAGCTGCCCTTCATGAATCAGCATCTACGCAGCTCTATTCACTTCAGCCTCGAGATTTTGTCCTGATAAGAAGCTTTAAACATCAGCGCTGGAACCAACATCGATGGTTTAGGCCATTTCAGGTTTTCCTGACGACCCAGACAGCGGTAAAGGTCGCAGAGTGAGCTGCTTGGCACTACAGATTGCTTGAACCTCCTGAAGCTCTTCAGTCTGAAATTACAGAAGAATAACGCACCACCCAACAAAGGGCAGAATAATCCCTGTGGTTGCGTGGGTAAGTGAGATAGTCTACTCTCACACCTGAAGACCAGCCTTCGCTCTCAAGCAAGATCAGTGTGAAGCTGAAGTGAATGGCTCCTCACTATTGTAATTTCTGAAAGATTCTTTTAAAACCCGACAGGCATGAGGCTCCTGATGTTTTGAGAATGTTGTCTTCTGTATGTACTTTTGCGTTCTGATAACAATTTCTCTTCTTATTGTTGGTCCTGTAGGACCAAGAGGAGGGAGAGTGTTGGGGAAAATTGTTATGAGTTTGGTTTGAATTAAGTATTAGACATATATGCATTGATTTGCTGTGATCCTGCTGTGTTTTGTATCTATGCACAAAGCTTTCTTTAAGTCATATGATCCTTGTCTGGAATGTGCAGACAAAGTCTGAGACAGGAAGAGTTTCCTGCAGGGCATCTGTTTTTGTCAACTGCTTGGTTGACCAGTTGTCTAAAGGTTAGAGGTTAAAGGTAATAAAGTAATATAGTGAGTGATTGATGCTTAGTGAGTTCAGTTTAGTCTTAAATAAGAGATAATGATTGTTTCATATGGTGTGCTCAGCAACTAGGAGGAGTTAAGCATGGTTTATAATCGGGTGTTACTTCAGCATCTGGAGAGAGAGTTCTCTCTCCAAGCTCCAGCGTGTGCTTGTATTAGTTTATAATAAAATGTTCATTGTAAGAAGACAGTTGACTCATAAATGTATTACAACTTCTCAAGACCAGAGTATTTTCCACCACAAGCCCAGCCACCCACTCATTTCAGCTGCATGTCAGCGAGATCACGTTCATTCGGTCACAACCCGCAGCTCATGACCATAGCTGAGAGTAGGAGCATAGATTGACTGGCACAGAGTACACAATCCACCCTATTCTGGCTGAGGATCATGGTCTCAGCTTTGGGGGTGCTGATTCCCATCCCAGCCCCTTCACACTCGGCTGTGAATTGCTCAAACAAGAACAACAGCACCACGTCAGCCGCAAAAAGCAGAGGCCCAATTCTGAGGTAACCACACTGGATCCCCTCAACACCTCAGCTGAGCCTAGAAATTCTGTCCATATAAGTTATGAACAGAATCAGTGATAAAGGGCAGCCTTGGCGGAGTCCAACCCTCACCGGAAATGAATCTGACTTACTGTCCGGAGTCCGGTACTCCATATTACGGGAGTACCCCCTACTGGAGTCCCCGGGGGACATGTTTAAATGTCTTCTCCAAGACCACAAAGCACATGTAGACTGGTTGGGCAAACTTCAATGCTCCCTTCAGGATCCCAAAGAGGTTATAGAGTTGGTCCACTAGTTTGTCACCGGGAGGAAAACCGCACTGCTCCTCCTCAATCTGAGATTTGACTATCCAACCGACCCTCCTCTCCAGGACCCCTGAATAGGCCTTACAAGGGAGGCTGAGGAGTGTGATCCGACTGTAGTTGGAGCACACCCTCTGCTCCCCCTTCTTAACAAAGGGGGACCACCACTCTAGTCTACCAGTCCAGACGCACTGTCCCCAATGTTGACGCAATGCTGCAGAGCCGTATCAGCCAGGACAGCCCCACAGCATCCAGACCCTTAAGAAACTCTGGTCGGATCTCATTCATGCCCGGGGCCTTGCCACCAAGGAGCTACCTAACCACCTCAGTCCCAGAGATAGAAGAGTCCACCCCTGAGCTCCCCAATTCTGCTTGCCGGATGCTGGACCAGAATCGCCTCAAAGCCATCCGGAAGTCGTTCTCCATGCCCTCGCCGAACTCCTCCCATGTCAGAGTTTTTGCCTTGGTAACAGCCAAAGCCGCATCCCGCTTAGCCTGTCGATACCTATCAGCTGCCTCAGTCCCACAAGCCAAGAATGCCCAACAGGATTCCTTCTTCAGCTTGACAGCATCCCTCACGGCAGGTGCCCACCAATGAGTTCTGGGATTACCGCCATGTCAGGCACCAACGACTTAACTGCCACAGCTCCAGCTGGCCGCCTCAACAATAGAGGCACGGAACACAGCCCATTCGGACTCAATGTCCCCACTCTGGAAGCTCTGCTGAAGGTGGGAGTTCAAGTTCACTCTGACAGGGGACTGTTAACTTAAGTGAAAAATAATCCTGGTTTAGAATTTGATGAAGTTTATGAAAATCATTTGTGGTTATTGGAAACAATGCCACAATTGTCCCAGCTTGTCTGCTGTGTATATACATTATTGCCGGTGTGGTACCCATTGAGGGTACAGTGAAACTGCAAATAGCTCATTGAATCAGTTATAGTTCACTGCCCTTCTACTGCTCTTTCTTTTCAATCAGGAGCACAATGAATTCTGGAAGAAAAGAGGCCATTTTCATTTAAAGCTAATCTGGAACCAAATGAATTGCGGATTTGAAGGGTCAATTCGAAAATGCCTTTGAATTGGGACACTTGGTGCACACCTCAAAGTGTGCAGACCCTAAATTGGGACACAGCTTATATGTGTTTACAAGTCTTCCTTCCTGTTGTATTGTATTTCTGTGGCAGCCCAGGCCTGACATATGTACTACAGCTTTATCAGCAGTGTTGGGAGTAATGGCGTTTAAGTTTAATGGTGTTTCCAACAGTTGTTATTTTTTAATAATGGAATAATTTAATTAATTACTTTTCTGTAGCAATGCCATTACCGTTACTGAACATTGTATGTGGTGCAGTCCTACAAATTGTAACTCTATATACACTGACTACTGGTGGGAAGAACGGGAAGACAAAGTGAAGATGTAAAGCACTACTTTAAATTCATTGAGGTCAAACTATGATATTGATTGATATTCATCTATTGACTTTTTTTAAATTAAGAAATTATTTGAATGAAGTGATAATGACTACTTCTTCCATGTTATTCAGACTGTTTTTCTTAGATTGTGAGAGTTTATTCAGCTTTAGAGGTAAACTGTTTTAAACCTGTTTACTTTTGTTACAAAGAACTTCATTGAAGAGCAGGATGATCCTATTTGTCTTGGGGTGCTGGAAATGTGGACCCAAATGCAGACCAGAGGGGCAGGGATGCAGGATCTAAATTATTTTATTCTTTAGACACAGCAACACAGGCGACATGGGGCTAACAGCAACACTGGGGCTAACAGGGACTAACTCAAACACAATGAAGCGGCACAGAAAACAAAAACCAAGGGGTATAACTACACAGGAACAAAACGAGACACAGGTGAGTGAATGAGTTAATGAGACCAGGTGAATCAAATGAACAGGAACAAAGCCTAAACAAGGGAGGACCAGCTCAAACATCATGACACTCTCGCTGTTGGATGTGAAATAAATATGAATCGTAATGTATAAGTACTGTGTGTTCTTCTCATGTCAACTGAAAACTATTCGGAAAAATCCAAATTCTTAGACATGGGCTATAGCAACTACAGTTGTACAACTAGTTACTTTCCATGAAAACTAGTTAGTTTTATTACAGAGTAATTCAATTACTAACTCAGTTTTTGGAACAAATAGTAACTATAACTAATTACTATTAAAAATAACGCTCCCAACACTGGTTACAGGAATACAGGATTTGACTCAAATTTGTTTGAGACATTTCCATTTTTGCAGAAAACTGCTGTCTACATCACGGAAACTAATTCACCTGGACATGCAAATTGGTGTTAGACCTATTTGTTGAGTTTTGGTTTGTTCTTTCAAACTAGCTTCCATCATCTAAATTATTCATGTGTGTGAAATTGCAGGTATATTAGCACAACTTTATTCGAGAAATACAAATTCTGTGGCATGAATAACTTTAACAACATCAGCGTTCAGAGGTGAATCTATCCCTACCCTTCCTTCTACATTCCTCACCCAAAACTACATCTGTCTCAGACTTTCTCAGCGGCATGCTGACGAGGAAGCACCCACAGCACTAATCTGAAGTGGATTTCTGGAAAACTGGCATTCCAGAGCAAATATATTTAAGTTATTTTTGCTTGGGTGCCGTTACACAAATTACACCCTGGACACTTGCTCAGTATGCCCATGTCAAAAACAATCTGTTTAAAGGCAAATTGGTTTTCTATAATATCAACACAATATTGTTTGTGGTGCCATGTAAATGTGCTGACTGTTGGGAAGAGAGAGTCAGTCTCCGGGCTGATGGTTGAAACTGAATGAAGTGTCCGAGGAAACAGAGCGGAAGAAATCAAGTGGGGGAGGGATCACTGTGGAAAAAGAGTGATACAGAGGAGGGATGGGATGGTGGGGTGTACAGATACAGCTCTCTCAGAGGAGGTCAGCCTGATCCAGGGAGCTGTGCTGACATGGTAGGAGAAAGAGGAGGAATTCTTCATACTGAACTGGATCCGTCTTCTGGAAACACAGAGACAACATCTGAAGAAGGAGATGAGAGAAAGATTTATTCAAGAGTGGACAATGAAGTAGAAATAGCATAAGAGCACAGAAGATAAGATGCATAAAATGACACTGAAGATTTTTCCTGACACGCTACGAATGCCTCCGGACCTGATTCATGGGTGGTAATAATCCTGAATTAATTCAACATCTCTGCACAAAAGAATAAGGAAGAAGTGCAGGTTCAAAGGAAGAGGGACTAAACAACAACCAAGTCATATCGGGACATAGAAAGTGAGAAAGGAAAACTGTAAGAGAGGTGCCTATTAAGTCTGGAATATCCCACCAATGCTCTGCTGAACCCCACAGGGAAAATGTCCAAGTTGTCCTCCCATCTGGGTCGACCTGCATCTGCAGGATGGAAGAACACCAGCTGGAGAAAGGAGCTGCATGGCAACTGCTCAAACATGCTGAAGATTGGCGAGAGACTGATGAGAGCAGGCAGCGAGGGGAGTTTGGTCCAAAAGCCCTTTTACTCCCAAGACCAATCCCCTTTAGTTGGGTTACACGGATCCAGTGGGCAGACCCAGCAGTCATCCTGGCAGGACAAACCCAACCTGCAGCATACAGGATGTAACTCCAGCAAAGGTAAGATGGTTCACTGTCAACAGACACACTTTAGTATTAGTAAAGTCTACAGCATTTAACTTTTGAGTTCAAGTAAAAGAGGAAATGTAATTGTAGTTGCTGTGGTGTAGGAAGCTGGCAGAAAATAGCCAGCTTCCTGTCTGAATTGCCAACAAAATGAGTGCACTATATAGTTTGCCATATAGTGCAGTCCCACATAGTAAATGGTGGGTTTTGGAATAGTGTGGACATTTGGACACAGCCCAAAAATCCAAAGCTTTCTGGACAGCTGGTTAAATTAAGCAAAGAACGGAAACAAAAATAAAACAAACACCACACAATAAAAGCTACAGATGTAGAAAACATGTCTTGTCACTGCCAAATCTTAAAAAAAATATGTAAATACATTATCATCTTTAACTTTTAAAGTTGAAATAAACTATCATTTTATTTACAGTTTATATACCCTAAATATATTTTTTAATACATTAATTTCATCCCTGCATCATTTAATTGATCAAAGACCAGTGTCTTACAAGCTTTCAAAGTCCCTGTTTTTTTTATTCTTTATGTTTTGCTGTAATAATATCTTAAAATCTGAGATGGACTGGCAACCTGTCAGGTTGTATCCTGCCTCTCACCCATAGACCGTATAGGAAAGATGGACGGAGCCTCCGGCTGTTCAAAGTGAAGCCTATGCGGAAGTGCATAAAACTGCAGTTCCCCCTTCATCTGCTGGAAAAGGCTGCAAAACAGAGCAAATCTCCATAGACTCCCATGTTAAAAAGACCAACTTCATAGCAGAAATAAACGTGTTTACAGCCTGGTTCAAATATCCATTTTAGGTTTAATAGGTCAGGTTTAACTTCATGACAACTGTGGGGGGAGTGAATTTTTTTTCTAACTCGCCCGTTCAAAAGTAATTTAATTCTGAAGTTCGGCATATTTAGGGGCGTGTCCTTTTGATTGAGAGCTACCCAACGTAGAACAACCGTGGTTTTTAGCCAGTTAACAACGTGACTTAGCTTCAGCCCGCTTACCTCCGTTAGCTGGTTAGCTCCTGTTATCTCCGAGTAAGCTCAGCTAGCTCTGAGAAAGCTTATGGTTCGCTCCATGTCAGTCATCCACCAGTCATCACAGCCCCCCCTTCTCAGCTCCACCTCTTTGCCCATATTTGTATTTTCCGGGCAAGACGACACGCATGTCTCTGCCAAGATGGTGACGGTAGGAACCGCCCACCGAGCTTCAATTCAGCTCCTCAGAAACCTACGGGTGACGTCACGGAGGCTCCGTCCATCTTTTTAAATACAGTCTATGCTCTCACCCAATGATTGCCTGCATAGGCTCCAGCTTCCCGCGACGCTCAATTGGACTAAGTAGTTAAGAGTTTAGATGGATAGAAAGACATAATTAGTCATTTTTCTGTTATTAATTCTGTTTTGTCTGGTCAGATTCACATTCACATTACAAATAACAATTTAACAAGCTTTTTGCTGTTTAGTTAAAGAATATGGTCCTGAAAATGTATGCAGTCTTCAATCATAAGATAGAATCTGCACTTTCATTTATTTTCAAAATGATTTCTAGTCCATAATGAGGCTTCTTTTCATTATTAAAAGAAATAGCTGTGCAGTTCTTGTGTTGTCAGCTGATACAGCCCTCCCTCCCGATGTTTCTCTGAGCCACAGAGCCTACAGCAGGAGGTGTGTGTCAGCGACTGCTTTATATACCAAATTACTTCAGGGCAGTTGCTTTATCACGAAGCTACAGAGGCATATGTTAATTCAGGCTACATGCACAACATTCATGCAGAAGTGAATACATTAAGAGCAAAGAGTATTTCTCAGTTAAAGGAAACATTGTAATATTTTATAAACCTGAATTTAAGATTAAACTATTATTGTTTATAAACAAGTTCCTCCAATTCCATATGGCATTATTTGTTTAGTATACTTTCACAAGAGAGTCATCTCAAGGAGTCAGTTCAGTTCAATCCACCAAAGAAATCCACTATAATTCAAGTCCAGTTTATAATAAATGTGTTCATATGAACTAATAATAATCTGACTAAAGGAAATATATCAGGATGGAAAGCTTGAAGATTATGTAAAGATAGAGAGGGGGTTGGCAGGAGGACTTATTCTGATTGCAGGTGTGACAGGCATGGACAAATTCCCTGACATCCTTTCTCAAGGAATGCCAGCATTAGCGCTGGGCAAGGAGATTGCAGGTGCGAGCAGAACCAGGGTGGCAGGCAAGGCAGGAGTTGTGTCCCCAGTGACCCTGGACCTCAAGTTCTCAGGGACGAAGAGACTGTCACCAGGGCAAGCACTTGGTCATGGGCCGGGTTGGTCATGGAGTGATTCTCGCACCTGTTCTTCAACATCCCAGGTCAGGGCAGCTACCAAACAGGGACTGGGCAGGATGGATGCTGGTTTCTGGGAGGGAATGTCATCTTTCTGGAACTGGCGGGAGAGAGCGTCTGGTTTGGTGTTATGGGAACCGGGGCAGTATGAAAAGGTGAAGTTGAATCTTGTGAAGAACAAGGCCCAGGGGTTCAGCCGCTTGGCAGTGCGGACATACTCAAGGTTTTTATGGTCAGACAAAGCGACGCCACTCCTCCAGGGCAAGCTTGTTGGCCAACAGCTCACAGTTCCCAATGTCATAATTACGCTCTGCAGGTGAAAGCCGGTGGGAGAAGAATGCACAGGGGTGCACCTTGTTGTCCTCCGCTGCTCATTGGCCCCTACAGAGAACAGCCCCAACCCCTACATCAGAGGCATCTACCTTGACAATGAACTGCCGATCTGCATCTGGCATATGGAGGATGGGGGCAGAGGTGAATCGGGCCTTGAGGGGATCAAAGGCTTTATTGGCTTCTGGGGTCTAGACAAAGGGGAGTTTGGTACTGGTCAGAGCGGTAAGGGGAGCGGCAACAGAACTGTGGTTCTGAATGAATCTCCTGTAGAAATTGGCAAAACTGAGGAACTGCTGCAACTTCTTTATGTTTTCTGGAACTAGCCAGGAAGTCACCGCAGAGACCTTAGCGGGGTCCATTAGGATAGTCCCCTCAGCCACAATGTAGCCCAGGAAAGCCATGGACAGGGCGTGGAACTCACACTTCTCTGCTTTGACATAGAGGGAGCTCTCCAGGAGGCGACAGAGGACTAACCAGACATGACGGGTATGTTCAGATAGAGTTCTGGAGAAAGTCAGGATATCGTCAAAGTACATGATGACCAATTTGTCCCGCAGCACATCATTTGCCAGAGCCTGGAATACCGCTGGGGTATTTGTGAGACCAAAGAGCATCACCAAGAACTCGTAGTGGCCAGTGTGGGTGTTAAATGCAGTCTTTCATTCGTTGCCCTCCCCAATTCGCACTAGATAGTGAGCATTTCTAAGATCCAGCTTTGTGAAGATTGTGGATCCCTGGAGCAACTCAGAAGCAGAGGTGAGCAGAGGCAGAGGGTACCAATTCCTTACTGTGATGTTGTTTAGGCCCCGGTAGTCAATGCAGGGACGGAGGGAACCGTCATTTCTTTCCCACAAAGAAGAAACCGGCACCAGCAGGAGAAGACGGGCGGATGATTCCAGCTACCAGGGAGTCCCTGATGTAGGTCTCCATGGCCCTTCTTTCAGGAGAAAAGAGAGTAGAGGTGACCCCTAGGTGGAGCTTTTCCAGGGAGGAGGTCAACTGCACAGTCATATGGGCGGTGTGGAGGCAGAGAAGTGGCCTTGGCCTTGTTTAACACTTCCCGGTCATGTCGAGGCAGTGCTGGTTGGTGCTGAGCTGAGGGGCAGCATAGAGGCCTGCAAACAGGTCATATGGCAGACATTTCCCCACTCTCTGATAGTTCCGGAGGCCCAGTCGAAGTGAGGATTGTGATGGCGGAGCCATTGATAGCCCAGGATCAGGGTTTGGGCTGGAGAGTGGAGCAGGTGGAAGCGGATGGTCTCTTGATGGTTGCCGGGCACCATCATAGAGATGGGGGTTGGGATGCTCATGACCATGCCAAGAACAGGACCATCCAGGGCCCGAGCCAAAACAGGAGAGGGCAAGTGCTGGCTTTTCAAGCCCTGCTGATGGGAAAGTTCAGTATTCATGGTGTTAGCTTCTGCGCCAGAGTCCATCAGAGCTGCCAGAGTGTAGGCTGTGTCAGACAGCTGAAGACAGACTCTGATCAGTGGTTTGCGGCTGGTGGAGGTCTGAATGTTCATAGAGTTCAGCTGGACTCCTCCTACATTTGGTGAACTTTTGGCTTTTACTCGGCAGGTGGCGACTAAATGACCATGACCAACACAGTACAGGCACTGTTATGTCTCCGTCCTTTCTTCCATCCATATTATTTTTTTAGGATTAAATCTTGGTCTTGCATCTGGTGTGCCTCCTGCCTCTCTGTCCTGCAATTGGTTCTCCACACCTCCACGAACCTTGACAATAAAATCTTTAGTTAGACTCTAAAAGCAGAGGTGTATGAAGTAGAAGTAAAGTTCTTATTACTTTATGGTACCTAGATTATATACACCTGTCTAAAAGTAACACAGAGCCAGTTAGTAATGTGCTTGCATTTCTGTTTTTTTCTGTCAGGATGTGCTGTGGCATTCTGCAAATGCTGGAGTGAACTAAGATGGTCCTGAAATGTCACAGCAAAACAAAAGTCACAACATGATAGACCACAACACAACACAATTAGAGATAATTTACATGGCCTGTTGGTACCGTGATAAAGTCCCCAGAAACGGAAAACTTCAGCTGTGGAAAAACAGGAATGCAATAAAAAAAACAGGGTAACACTTTATAATAAGGTTCTGTTGTTAGTCATTTGTAAGAGATTATTTAATGATGAACTAATCAATAATAAGACTTGACAATGCATTAAAAAATCATGATAATATTATATGGTAATATTTAATGTGTGTTTAGTAGATTAACTCTAAATCATTTACAAAGGATTACATAATGATAAACTAATAATTTACAAAACACGACAACATATTCATCATTAATATACAAAGTAAATAATAGTAGTAAATAATATACTACTGATTTAATAATTCATTTGTATCTGTAATATAGTAGTTAGTAGAAAGCTGATCTGTAATAAGCACAAAATGCAAGTATGTGAACTGGTTTTATGTCCCACCAGGTGTGCACATCAAGTGTCACAGAATGTCTCAACAACCACTCTAGTGAACCCTACACACTAGTTCACATAACTAAATATTTAGAAGGCATTATAGATAATGTGTAACTATATTAATTAATCATTTTTAGATCTCTCTGCATCCCCCAGTGCAAAGTGTTACCAATTCATTATTTCTTGATGTGTTTTTTCATCATTGGTAGATATTTCTTACCTGTTACAAATGATCTGTAACAAATGTGCAAGAAACAGTGTTCAAATACCAGAAAATCATGCTTAAAGTTTGCAGCAGAATAACATCTATTTAAACACTGATATAACAAAATAATTTTTTTTCCGTACACATACGACAAAATTATACTCATGCTGCTTGCAGTGGACAGGTTTGCAAAAATTAGTACAAAAAATAACTACATATATGTATACATATAACATTGCCACACTGGCATAGCACCCTACTCTTTACTTTCTCTTTGTTATGGGAAGAAGCTTTCTTTTTTTTTTTTTTTTCAAATTCTCTCCTGCGGACAAAAGTGCAAGGTCCTCGCTTAAGACATCTCAACACTTCTGGATAAAGGTCTGCAGTTTCTGGCCTCTTGAGTTGCCTTGTAGGAGTTCATCATACTTTGCTTAATAAACTATTGCAAGTTCTGCAATGGCAGCACTAGCAACCACTGTATTCCTGTCCACTCCAACAGCGTTGTAGGAGGACCTCAAGTTCTTTCCTTGTTTGCCTTCCCTTTGCAAACAGCTCAGCTGTTGGAAATTGTGTCACTGCTGAAATGATAAAGAAAGTTGTTAAAGGTGTCATAACCTGGTATTTTCATGTGCCCACCGTCCTCTAACTGTTTTTAAATAACTGTTTAAAAACTTATTAAACCAAAACAAATTTAAAAAGGGCTTTTTCTGACCTTTTATTC
The DNA here is from genome assembly GCF_933228915.1 of Telmatherina bonti. Taxonomy (NCBI): domain Eukaryota; kingdom Metazoa; phylum Chordata; class Actinopteri; order Atheriniformes; family Telmatherinidae; genus Telmatherina; species Telmatherina bonti. The sequence continues at coordinate 41,788,065 of NC_136625.1, read as the reverse complement.
ATAACTTTTCTCGCGAGAATTCATGCAAGATTTCTATCAACTTAGACATTGATTAAAATAATGTTCATGAGCTGCTCGCTGATTGATCGCTGGAAGTCCGGAGTCGGAAGGGAGACGAGGCCAGTAGTCTCCATGCTAAAAACATTAGCGGCTAGTGATAGCAGCTAACCCGACAGCAACAGCTTTCTGAATTCAGCATTGATGTCTGAACCGGACTCTGAGCCTGAGAGAGAAGATACCGAGATGGTGGAAGGAGCACGTTTACAACAAACTGTCTCTGAATGGTAAAGTCCTCACTTTTAATGTCTGCTCGCCTTGCCTGTTCAGATAGCATGTTGACAATGAGGCATGTCGTTCATGTTAATACGTATCAGTTTTATTCTGTGTTGGACTGTTTTTATACAATAAATGTACTTTTTAAAAACTCCAAAGTTACAGATGTAAAAAATGAAACGGATGTTGACTGAACCAGTCGGTACGTTCAGTGTCCAGCTGCCGGCCGGTCTGCACCCAGATAAGCACACACACATTTTAACCTCACAGAATTTCACGAAGCTGCGCTTTTTATTGAGGTTTTATTTACCGTCAAGTGTTTTTCTAAACTAATTATCTTATTTAGATTTCTCGTTTTAGCCAGGAGTGTGAAAAATGTCGTTATGTCAACATGACAGATCTCTGGTTGATGCAACCACTGATGTGGGCTGCTGTGTTACTGTACAGATAAATAACATGAAGTTAGATATCTTGTATCATTGATCAGGCTTCCTGCTGACTGATGTAGACTCGTGTTTTATATATTCCAGCATCACTTACCATCTATTATGTTGGTCTAATTGTTTCTGTTAAGCTGCACATGCCCACAGAAATACACAGCAAGATATTATTACTGTGCTTAGAAAATAAAATTTCTCTTTTCATTTCCTTAGGTGCTCAGCAGGATAAAGCAGGTCCAAACTCCTCCGTGTCTGACCCAACATCCTGGCGTGGAACCAGTCTGCTTCAATGCTTTTTCATTACAAAATGCAGGAAACATTTATAAGCAGGATTATGTACATTTACCTGTCGGAGGGAATGAGAGGCAAGTTTCTCTTCAATGCCCAAAAATTCAGAAATAAAGCTAATCAAATGGCAAATAACTGTAAAAGGTGATTATTTATGTTCTTGCCATTTCATATTACATATAACAAATAGTAACTTTGCTGCAGTCACTTAGGACAAAAGCAATTGAATTAACGTAAATACACAACTTTACCATTTACACATTTATGCATCTGACTTATGAATGTAAAATGTAAAGCTGAAGTAAAAGAAATACAGCTCTTTAAAACACAATATCTTTATTAGTGTACAGAAATAAAACCAATGCTCATTTTCAATGTAATAAAATAAAAGTGATTAATTTCACTCTTAGTTATTGATTCTGTTAACACAGTAGCTGAGTTTTCTGGGTTTTATGTGGACTCTCGTGGTTCTGGAGCCGGATGAGCAAGCCTCCACAGCACCGTCTTCATCATCATCTTCCTCCAGACTGGCTGAGATCTCATCTTCACTGCTGTCGTCTGGGTTCCTTTTCTGCACAGAACCAGATACTGACTTCAGAACAAGCAATAAAAGTGCCTCTTAGCTTCCATTAAGAATGTATATGTGTTTGATTTATTACCATTTTCTGTATGTAAAATTAATCAAACAAACAACAAACCTGTATTTGTGAAGAGAGGGTGGAAAGTTCTTGATGACAGCTGTGTTCCAGTTGTTGCCTGCATTGTAGGGTCAGTCTGCTCCAACATCAACTTTTAGACATCAGACCGCTGGTGCTGTGCATGGTGTGAGATGTGCTGGACTAAAATCTGCAAATACAAGTTATAAAAATATCAGATCATCACATAAATAGATTGTAGGTGTAAATAGCTGCAGTTTAAGAGTAATCAAATATTGTAATAGAAATAGATCAAATCAAACTTTATAAAGCACTTTCATGCCAAAGGCAACACAAAGTGCTTTACATACTTTTATTTTTTAAAAATCTTATTAAATAAAACAGGTTTTCACACCGAAATATTAACATAGAATATTAAAAACACACTAATTTTATTTCAAACAGTTATACACAGACACAATTTTCCCAAACCTCTGTGTCTTCACTGCATGTAGATAAAATAAAACATATCTTTCAGATCCATCATACCAGCAGTCAGACCTCCACATCCACAGAGGCTGCAGCTGCAGATATTAATCCTGCACAGCTCCCGTTTTACAAACATGACGTGAAGATGTCAGAAATAAAAAGGTTGCATTCTGGTTGGGTGAATAAATACGATGATGGGAATAAAATATCCTCCCTGCCGATATCCAATAGGTGCCAACGTCAGACTACATAATGGTTAAATTATCATTATGATTATTACAGCTGCATGTCATGGTGGAGAGAGCAAAGCTACACCCATCATAAATACTGTACTTACTGTGTGGTAGCAGGCGTGAAAAATAATAAATAGAGAATTCATTTACAAACATTTACGTGGCAGAACATAGGATAGATATAAGAAAATAAAACCCGGGGCTCATTTGTACGCCGCAGGATGTTAAACCTTCAGGCTCGTCCCGTTAGCATAGCCATTAGCATTAGCATTTTCAGCATCAGATTAAGTCACGACAAAGCAGAACTTTATAGACGTAGTGACACTTACCGACTGCATTGATGGTGAGTCGCTTAAAGTTGTAATTCCCTCTCTTTCCAACCGGGTTGATGGCATCTTCCCTTGGTATTTTCCCAAATGTTAGCAAAGTGTCTGGCACAAACAGGCCGCAGTCGTCAGAGATGCAGGTGCATCATCAGCAAAAAATAATGTAATCCATCTGTCCCTGGTAGTTTGGTCCGCTGATGAAGGGAGAGAAAAAATCTTCCGATGTTGGTTTTGGTAACAGACAACCGAGCAGTGGACATGGGATTGCTGCTCGCACATCTCCACACAGCTTGTTGCTAATAGCAACTGAGGCAGGTCCAGCAGGTGTATTTAGGCTGGAAAAGGGGCTGGTTAATTCAAATAGAAAAAAAAAAAAAACGTTTGCGAGACTTCAGCGTTGTGGACAGTTTTGCTGTGAACAATGTTACCAGAGGTAAAAACACGGCCGTCTTCAACAGAAAGGCTCGGGGGATGTTAGCACTTCCGCCCAACACTAATACACACATTTTAACTCGAAAAAGTGCAATTTCCGGGTGATGACTCCTTTAACAGGATATGTTTATGTTAATTTACCAAACAAAATAAGAAATGAAATAATCAAGTGAGTTATAACTGTCTACAATATACCTCAGCAACAGCAAAGATTCAAGAATTTTGAATCATCCTGTTAATTGTGCTATACAGATAAGCTTGCCTTACCTTTCCTTAGAGTAAATAGATCTTTAATAACATGAGCTCCTGCTGTAAAGTGCAAGGCTGTGGGGCTGGTGTCACACCAATCAGAAAATTATGCAAAAGTGCACACCTCACCTAAACCATATGTTGTGTTTACTTGATGTCTATTTCGGTATTGACTTTAATGTGTTGACTCAGTAATGACAGTAATCGTACTTTTTTGTTCACACACAGTATTATATATATATATATATATATATATATATATATATATATATATATATATATATATATATATATATATATATTGTTGAAGTGCTGTGAAAATGCTCACAGCCTTCTCCCAAGTTCAGGATTTGCTGGATGAAATGCGAGGTAAATCAGTTGCAATAAAAGTCGGAGTCCATATCAGTTTCGCCTTTGCAAAGGGGATTCCTTGCCCAGCTGCCAGCACCGCAGTCTGCCGCAGAAGAATCCGCCTTCTTTTCACACAAGCTGTTTTTATTAAATCATTATGGGTGGAGCGATACAGTTGAATAAAAGTTCCCACAAAAGTTCTCTACATACACACACCGTATGACCATATATGGTCTTCCTTTCCCCTGTAACACTGAATCCTGTATTCAATAGTCAATCACACCCTTCCTCCTGTTATCTTTCAAGGTCTTAGTATTATCTTTTCTACTGTTATTCTCACTGAGTCTTGTGCGACACAATGCTCTGTATTCTTCCACATTCAGTTGCTGCAGAGAAAGTTTAGACAGACATGGGAATCTTTCTGTGAGAGAAAGAGAGAGAGAGAGAGAGGGAGAGAGCAGAGGTCTGGCCTTATAAGCATCTCTTCTCCATCTTAAGTAATACTAAAGTAAATAAGAGTAATATTTGGTCCAGTAAATAAGAGTAAAATATTTAGTCCCATAATAGTAACATAAAACATCAAGCTTTCATATCAGAATTTATGTATGTACATAATCCTCCTTAACAATATATATATATATATACACACACACTCCAAGTCAAAAGTTTGGACACACTTTCCAATTAAATCCAATAAGAAATTGTGTCCAAACCTTTGATTGGTAGTGCATATATATTCCCTTAATATTTAATGTAGAACACATTAACACACAGACTATAAATACTTTTGTGTGCTTCTATTGATAGACAAACTAAAAAGGTTTGGGGTGCAAGTCCGCTTTAAATTCATTGGAAAAAAAACACATTGTTTACAATTGGCAAAACTAGCACAAATGTTAGGATGCGTGTGGGAGTAAAATATATGAAATACTGAGCCATGCTGCTACCCGCTTCATTATTTTCCCTTGCGCTGCGGTGGTTTCATCACTTTTCTGGTTGAACAGTTTTCTCAAACGTGTTGAAAGCTTTCGGGCAACTGCAGTGGTTGAAGGTGCCGCCATTTCTGCCGCTCGTTGTGCGTAGCTTTCTGACTGGGACTAGTCCCGCTGACAGGACACCATTTCCCATAATGCTTTGCTGTCCATGCTGACAACACACAGTAAACTACAGGTTTTAGATTGCGTCAGAGCAGGTTGGCGGTAACGGAGACAAATGCAGGATGCACTCTGTAAATGCAGGTCTGTGGATGGTTATCACAAGAGACACTTTAGCTAGTTGAGCGAGCTGGTGGAAGGAAAGAAACATCTGAAGCTTATAAAATGGATGCAAAAGAAAAAGTACTTAAAAGAACAATGAAATGTAAAGCATATGATCATAAAATGAAGTTGAAGAAAAAGAACTTCATCGACCAATATGAATGGTCAGTAAGGTGTGGTGGTTAAATTTTAAACGTAATTAAAAAACATGTACTATGTATTGCATTCATAATTTGTTTTCACTAAATGTTGTGAGAGAGGGGCTAGTTGGATCCAAAGAGCGGACACTGTCAGAGTACAGAGAGAGGTTTATTTGTTCTCAACAGATCCCTGTGAATTCTTCCAGCGGAACTGCAGAGACTGGCGAGCAGCAGGAGGCAGGCAGGCAAGCAGGGGAACAAGCAGGCAGGCAGGCAAAACTGGCAGGCAGTGTCTATGAACTGGCAGGAGGAAGACAGGACAGGTTACAAACAGAAGGTAGGTACAAGCAGCGTAAGCTGAGGCCGAGGGCTGTTTTACCGCAGGGCAATCAACAATCTGCCGCTGGATAGCAGGCAGAGCTGGTCTTAAATAGGTTGTCTGATAATTGCTGGAATGTGAATCAGGTGTGCCTCCAGTTCCCAGCTGACCACGCCCACCAGGGAACAGGAATCACCACACTAAATATCAACGCAATGCATTATATATTGCATGCATATTTTTGTGAAAGCTTGTTTTACTTAGCTTGCTATTATGATATGCTATGATATTATGATATGCTATATGATAACTATGTAATATAGTGAAAGTGTTTAAAAATGGTCCTCTAGAATAGTCACTTAATAAGTAGCACGGTATTGCATTATTTTACCAATGAAACATCACATCTGAATTTAAATTAGCAAACATGTTTGTCTTTCACCTATCTCTCAGGGGGTGTCAATGTAGCAGTCACAGAGGCAGAAGTATGAAGAAGTCAGTACGGCACAAGTCTTTATTTAGTCATTCCAAAGTGTCCCTCTTCAAATGGATGAGATCTCTGCACCTAGTAGTAGTAGTTGAAAGGGCATGGAGAACATACAAAGAGACAGTGTGGAGACTCAGGGGATTTACTCGCGGACCACCTTGCAGTTATTGAATGGTACGAATGGCTGGCAAAAGAACATCCCAATGGAACTCCAGGACGTCTCCTTCATGACATTGGACATCTTTATAGATGAATTTAGCCAGAGATTATAACTGATGTGTTCTTGTATGTGTAGTTTTATGGCTACAGAAGAAATGTTATTTTGTTATATCAGTGTTTAAATAGATGTTATTCTGCTGCAAACTTTAAGCATGATTTTCTGGTATTTGAACACTGTTTCTTGCACATTTGTTACAGATCATTTGTAACAGGTAAGAAATATCTACCAATGATGAAAAAAACACATCAAGAAATTATGAATTGGTAACACTTTGCACTGGGGGATGCAGAGAGATCTAAAAATGATTAATTAATATAGTTACACATTATCTATAATGCCTTCTAAATATTTAGTTATGTGAACTAGTGTGTAGGGTTCACTAGAGTGGTTGTTGAGACATTCTGTGACACTTGATGTGCACACCTGGTGGGACATAAAACCAGTTCACATACTTGCATTTTGTGCTTATTACAGATCAGCTTTCTACTAACTACTATATTACAGATACAAATGAATTATTAAATCAGTAGTATATTATTTACTAATCATTCATGAATATATTGTCATGTTTTGTAAATGATTTTAGTTTATCAGTATGTATTCATTTGTAAATGATTTAGAGTTAATCTACTAAACACATTAAATATGACCATATAATGTTATAATGACCGATTAATGCATTGTAAAATCTTATTAATGATTAGTTCATCATTAAATAATTTCTTATAAATAACTTTAAACAGAACCTCCGTTCACATACTTGCATTTTTTGCCTTTTTACAGATCATTTCACTACTTACCACTACACTTACCTCTACAGATACAAATAAATTATTAAATCATTAGTATATTACTTTCTAATCATTCACGCATATATTGTCATGTTTTGTAAATGGTTTATCAGTATGTATTCATTTGTAAATGATTCAGAGTTAATCTACTAAACACATTAAATATGACCATATAATATCACAATGATTTGTTTAATGCATTGTAAAGTCTTATTAATGATTAGTTCATCATTAAATAATCTCTTACAAATGACTTACAAGAGAACCTCATTATAAAGTGTTTCCAAAAACCAACCTTTACTGTTTTCAGGGTGACCAGATATCATCTTTAACCCAGACGTCTTATTTTTGATAACCTAAATAAAAGTTTGGCCGGAGTGTGAAAATCTACCTGAATTTGGTGCCTCATCCAAATGTCCAGAGTAAAATTCTGTATGTGTTGATTGCAGTGCATACTTGAAATTATTGAGCATCGATAATCACTAGACGGGTTGTAAAATTGTAGACAGGAGCTCAAAATGCTGCAGTGGAGGCAGCGAGCGAATCGAGCAGGGAAAAACTATAGATACTTCATTTTTAATAATTGTTTTGTTGAATAGATCTGCAACACTAAAATCATAAAATGCATTATGGAGGAATTAAAAATTGTCAGGGAATAGTGTGCACATTTGGACACAGGCTAACGCTAAGCTAACGCTTTTGAAGAATTGCTGGATACACAAACAGCAAATCTTTGTTGGATCCAATGGGGCCTTGACTCATCCAGCGAGGAAAGGCAGATAACAGTTGCAATTTGTCTCTGATGCAGGAAGCAGTGGAAAGACTCGGTGGTCTTTGTGATTGGGGTTTTTAAAGTCTGTCATGTCGGTGAGAGACCCTGCAGTAAAAGTGGGCCCTCAGCCAATTAGAAGTGCCATTGTCTTACACCCCTCTTTTCACACCTAGGTGTAAATGCCTGGGCATGCTGGGATTTGTAGTGAGACTCAGGACACTTTGCGGCAGATCAGAACAGCCGCAAAGATCAGCTTTTTAGTAACTACTATATATAAAAGTACAGAAACAAATGAATTATTAAATCAGTAGTATATTATTTACTAATCATTCATGAATATGTTATCATGCTTTGTAAATGATTAGTTTATCATCATATAATCATTTGTAAATAATTTAATTAAATAAGTAAGTTAATAAGTAAGTAAATAAGTTAATCTAGTAAAAAGACATTAAATATTACCATATTATGTTATAATGATTTTTTCATGCATCATAAAGTTTATTAATGATTAGTTCATCATTAAACAATCTCTTACAAATGACTTAAAACAGAACCTTATTATAAAGTGTTACCTTTTATTTGGAACATGACACTCTACGCTGTTTGAGCTAAGTTTTCACCTTTGTCAATTGTTTGAGTTGATTTTGGACACAGAAGCACATGAAACATGTCTGCAGCTTAACCCCTTTTATTTTCCAACTCCATCTCAGAGCAAGTCGATGTTGTCATGTTGTTATGGACTTCATGTAATCCAAACAAGTTCAAGTACAAGTTTTCATTTACAAATAAAGAACTTGAATATGTTGTGTTCAGCTCAGCTTTACAGGAGAATTAATGAGTTAATGCCTGCTCTTTCTCTGATTTAATGAAGGGGATAGAAAATTGTGTCCGAGTCCTGAGGGGGTGAAATAATTAAAAAAAAAACAGTCTAGCAACAGGTCCCCTAGGTAAAATATCAGCTGGAATTAAGTGTGTATGTTCTCCCTGAGTTTTCCACATTCCACACAGTAATGATATTATTAAATCATTACCAAATAATTTACAGGACATTATTATTTTTATTATTATTATTATTATTAGTAGTAGTAGTAGTAGTAGTAGTAGTAGTAGTAGTAGTAGTAGTAGTAGTAGCATACAGGATTCCTGGACCTTCATTCATTAACCATTCATAGAAACTGTCCAAAACTCACTCCTATGAATAAAACAAAATGTTTCTAAGAAACAACATATCTGTATTCTTGAAACAGAGAGCAGCCATAGCAGTGTAGTCAGTAATCAGTTGCTGGTTCTTCATACGGACCAGTCTGGGTTTGGACACATTCCCATTACATTCAGTGAATAAATGTGCCCAAACTTTTGAATGACACTTTTAATATATAAACTATATTGTATATACATTAAAGTGTTGAGGAGCAGTGGTTAGTCCAGGATATATGCAGGTATTCAGAGTGTAACCTCCTCTTTTTCAATCAGCATTGAATATACCCACTTCTAAACCCACAGTGATGCTTCTTTTACAGTTGCAAACATCCCTACACATGTACCTACATCGATCAACAGCTCAGCTAAGGTTACGATGCGACACCAGTGCACTTTGCCATCAGCTGCGTTAACTTTAGCCTGAACAAAGACATAATAAAGACATATGTATATGTGTCTATGAGCCTGTTTCTTGTCATGATTTGGGTTGTTCTTTTGCTTTGTTTTCGGGCTCCCTGTTTTATTTTGTAGTTTTTCCTGTTTAGTTCCCTTGGTTCTTGGTTAACTTTATTGATTTCCTGTTCATTGAGTTCACCTGGTCTTGTTTCAGTTCATTCCGTACACCTGTTTCTTGTTTGGTTCCCCAGTGTATTTATACCCCGCAGTTTCATTCTTTGGTTGCTGGATCATTTTGTTTCATTAGTTAGTTTGCTTGTTCTTAGTCCCCTGGGTTCCTCTGTTGGAAAATAAATTGGTCCTGTACCTGCATCTCTGTTCCCTTGTCTCTGCGTTTGGGTCCACTCCTTCACCATCTCCACTGCCCGCCGTGACAGTTTCTCATCAGTTTGTTTGCCAGTAATGGTTTAGTTATTTTATAACTCTTCCTCCCTGAAGCTGAAGAGCAGAAATTGTGACAATTAATAAATATACTGATGGATTTTTGCGGTAAACTAAGCAGTGTATTCTTACATGTCACTTTTTCTAAAACTGTGGTTTTTGGGCTACTTTTTTCTGTTTTCTGTTTTGTTTTTTTTAAAACAGGCAAAAAGAGTATACCTACTTCTTGAGGGACCACTACACTGCTAAGGAGTTAAGCAAGCTGACAGGAATAAAGAAACAAATCATAGCTGTAAATGTGTGTTGACATCATGAACTGTGGAGTTGAAACCAAAAGCAAAAAGTGGTTTTCCTTTTATTCTTCAGAGGGAATTAAAGCCTGTGTAATTAAAATGTGCTATTTCTGACTTGTTTCCTCTTTTTTTACATCTTACTCAGATCCAGAAAACCTTCCATCCAAACTTTCCTCCTCCTGTAACTCGACTGCAGAGGACAGCAGGTCTGTTGAGCACCTGCTGCCGAAGAAGCAGCTAATCAACAGAAGCATGCTTCATAACCCTGAGCTGTCCTGCCAGCATCAGGCTCCACATTCTCCCAGCACTTTACCTCTGAGCTCCGCCTTTAGCAGAGAGAGAATGCAACACTCCGACTCTGGAAGGAAGAAAGATGTGTTAATTGGACATCTGGGGCAGAAGTACCCTCATCATGCTGCCATCATCATGGGACAGGAGTGCATGATGGAACAGGTGAGGGTATTGAAAAGAACAGATTGTTGTGTTTTTCTGTTTTACTTTAAAGTGCAGGCAGTTTTATCTGGTATCAGCCAGTTAGAATGTCTGCCTCGATAAAATTATCTGGTGAAGTTTTCATAAAGTATTAGATAAATCCTTCTGGTCAGGAAGGTTCCTGACGAGAAGCCAATGAAAGAGAAGACGGTGAATGAATTCCTTAAATATTAACCCGTAATTTACATCAGAAAATGCTGCTTTCATCATTAGGCTGACCAACCTCAAATAAATACAGAGCAATAATAATCTGTAAAGTTTGCCATGACAGTGGTCTGGGGTCTCCCACCTCTTGGTCTTACTTCAGGTAGCTGTGTCTTGCATAGATAAAGGGAGGGAGTTGCTGTATGAAAATGAAGAGAATCTTTTTGTCTGACTGAGAAAAGAGGAAAAAAGCTAAGCAAAAAACAGGCAGCACATAAGCTAGCTTAGTCTTTCCTCTTGTAAGATCCTGGGTGTCACCATGGTGAAAATAACTGATAACTGGAAAATATTCTTTAAATAATCAAAATGAAAGCTATGTCCAGTTGAAAATAACTAAACATAAGAATGAAGAATTTATAAAATGCAATGAAATTGTGTTGTGTTTCATCTAATTTCCATGTGTCCTGTATGCTTTTGCGACTGAAATCTGGATTTATTTTTGCATGCAGTAAATATCATCTTAGGAAAAGCACATTTATTTGTATAGCCCAATTCCTTTAAGACAATGCAAAGTACTTGACCTAAAACATTAAAGCTGAGGTGGGTAAACTTTCTCAGAGACATTTTACTCTGGGTAAAGTTGTTCTTCGTCCTGATAGTAGTCTATACATTTTGTAATCATGAACAACAAGAAATATAGTTAGACCCCTCAGTTTACTGTAAATCTGTAAAAACTCTGACCAATCCAAATGTTTGGACCCAAATGGAGTAGTTCATATCGTTCGTAAGCTTCTTCTCCCAGCTCCCCTCCTCCCCCTCCTGCAGCACATACCTGATAGCCACACCCTGCATAATAAACAGCGTGTTAGGATGAAAATACAAAGTAGTGAAGAAGAAACTCAGAAGGCAAACATGGCTCAGAAAATGCAGGAAGGATTTCCCGACCCGGCTCGGTTTATTTGCGGAGAGAAGAGAAAATCTTTGTTGGAAAAAGCTTCTAACTAGAAAAACCTTGGATCACACAAGGAGCAAAACTAGAGTAAACATCGATGCAGCTTTTGAGCAGTGGAAACAACTCAAACTTTTGGACCTCAGAAGTAATACAGCGGTTGCAGGTAAGTTTTTTATTAATAATTTTAGCTTTGCAGGGATTTAGGTTTCCAATAGAGTTGGTAACGTTTGGGATCTTAGCTACTGTACCAGCTTGTATTAGCACAATGTTAATGCTAACTTCTCTGTCAGTGCTAGCTGGTTGGCGGCACAAATTGCTTATCTGACTTATTTAATTCAACTTGTTTTATAGATATATTTGAATAAATGCCGTATTTGCTAGTCGCTTATATGTGGGCACTTGTATTAACAAAGGTGTGGTTGTCCAAAGTTGTTGGTGTCAGCATTACAGTGTTTGTAACGTGAAATTGTATGTTTTGGCGTTGAACGTAACAATTAGCCACTATGTTGATGGAGCATGTTTGATTCTGTAGATACAAGAAGGATCCACCATAAGGTTCGAGTACCAAATGCCATGCATGAGGATGACATAAATGGTCATCCTGCATCTATCATGACAGCTTGTCCATCCCCAATTCGACTGTTTCAGAGTCCGACTGAGACCACTAAGTACTCAAAGCTGAGCCAAATGAAGCTTAGCTTGACCCAAAACAAATCTGATTAATCTGGTTCCTTGCACTGGCCTTGGGCAGGCTGGTTGTCAAATCTCCTGGAATGAAATAATGTCTGACGCTAAGTCCCTCTCCTAACCCCCCTCCCTTTCTCAGGCCTGTGGAACTTAAACTGAACTCAGCTCTCAAGGCCGCGTTCACATCGGTGGCACAGATGAACTGGGGAAAGTTCACAGACTCACTCACTGAACGCACACACTCACACACACACACTCACACACACTGTTACAGACACACTCTCCTGTTTTTCACTGCCTTCTTCAACACCCACCCATCCTTCCTCATGTCATCTTTTCCTCATTTATAAGGCGGTGCCGGTAAAACTGGGTGCGGGGCCTAAGCTTCAGCTCGGTTCTGTAAACTTGTCATAAATGTTGAATGTCTGTATGTCAAACCTTGAATTTCCCCTTGGGGATGAATAAAGTATCTTTGATTTGATTTGATTTGATTTGATGTCTCGCTCCATCCACCAACGCCAAGTTGCACCACAGACTGTCCAGGAGTTGGCGGATGCTTTAGTCCAGGTCTGGGAGGAGATCCCTCAGGAGAACATCCACCGCCTCATCAGGAGCATGCCCAGGCGTTGTAGGGAGGTCATACAGGCACGCGGAGGCCACACACACTACTGAGCCTCATTCTGACTTGTTTAAAGGACATTACATCAAAGTTGGATCAGCCTGTAGTCTGTTTTTCTACTTTCATTTGGAGTAGAACTCCAAATCCAGACCTCCATGGGTTGATATGTTTGATTTTCATTGATAATTTTTGTGTGATTTTGTCAGCACATTCAAAGAACAAAGTATTTTAATAAAAATATTTCATTCATTCAGATCTACATATTACTTTAGTGTTCTCTTTATTTTTTTGAGCAGTGTCTATAAAACTCCTCCCTGACCCACCCCTCCCATCTACCCAGAGTAGGGCGGGTGACTGTTCATGTCTCAAGCTCGGGTTCTCTACCAGAGTCCTGGGAGCTTGAGGGTCCTATGTAGGATCTTAGCTGTTCCTAGGACTGCGCTTTTCTGGACGGAGATGTCTGATGTTTCTCCAGGTATCTGTTGGAGCCACTTCTCCAGTGTGGGGGACACTGGAGAAGAGGCTCCACTTTGGGTACTACTGTTGCTTTCACCCTCCAGGCCTTCTCCAGTTCTTTCTTTGAGGCCTTGGTACTTCTCAAGCTTCTCGTGCTCCTTTTTCCTGATATTTCCATAATTGGGGATGGATACATGGATCACTACGGCTTTCCTGTGCTGCTTATCCATGATCACTATGTCCACTTGGTTAGCCACCACCATTTTATCTGTCTGGATCTGGAAGTCCCAGAAGATTTTTGCCCCCTCATTCTCCACCACCTTATGGCCACAGCTCTGACACAAAAGAGGCATGGAACACAGCCCACTAAATGTCCCCTGCCTGACTCGGTACATAGTTGAGTGGAGGCGGGGGTTATGCCTTCTTCCAGGTCTGACTGTCATTGCCAACATGGACATTTAAGTCCCCCAGCAGAAAAAGGGAGTCTCCAGAGTGAGCCCCTCAAACACTCTGACAACATGGGACATAGCTACAAGGATCTTCAGGACACACAAAGTCTTCCACCACGTTAACATGGCGGCTCAGGTAGGTGAGGTGCAGGTGTGATTTATGAAGGGAAAATTTCCTTTTAGGGGTGTTGCAGAAAGTCTGCTTTGTTTAGGGTATGATATAAATGTGCAAATTCTGATTCTGATCATAGAAGCAGAATCAGTCCACCTACAAATGCAGGTCTCAGTACATTTGAAGTGCACCAGATACATGAAGCGGCTACAAAAAAAGTTTAATCGACCCAGACCACCAGGATCTCATGCAGTTCCACGTTGTTTTCCTCTGGTAGAGTGAAATATGTTGTTTGTTTTTTTTAAAGGAACCCGATTCATTTATGAAGCGCAGGATAAAGGCGTACCGTTGGAATTGATACCCCATTCAGAGCCTAAGAAATTTTTGTTGTCCACATGAAATTATTAAATTTTTGGCATTTCGAAGCTGTTGCACTAACAACACCACCACACATGAGTCATTGTAGCAGAAATAAAGAAGCAAAAAAAAAAAATCACTCACCACCTGGTACCTACAGAGAGTATAACAGGTACTGAAGAGTCAGCTGACTAGGAAGTCTGACCCATGTCCAGCAGCCTCAAAATATACACAAAGTGTTCCTTTCACTCTTTCCACCTCTGATCCTAGGCACAAATAAAATGGCAGAGAAATCAGCAAGCTGAACTAATGATAAGCACACAGTATCTTTTCCAGAGTACAGATCTTCGGGGCATCTCCTGATGTCAGCATGATACACTCTGTGTGTCCTTACAGATCTGAATGCAACAATCAGACAGCTGTGGTACAGTGGTTTTCTCTCAATCAGAAGGTTGTTGGATCAATTCCAAAACGTTGTCACTTGTTAAGTCCAGTTCACATTGAACACACTGCTAATATTTCCCGTAGCTTTTAGGCTGAAAAATCAGGGTAACTTGGTAAAGTTTGGAAAATGATACATTACTTATACAATGTGGCTTCAGTATTCTGGGCTCTAAATTTTCCCCTCCACATGCAGTTTTCCTGGGGGCACATGTTCAGTGAATGTATTTATAAATTCACCTCCCTGCTTCCACACATTTTACACGTCCCATCCTCAAACTTCAGAAACTGCATCTATGATGGAATTGTTGGAAATGTCCAGAAAGAAGCTGCGTTCCTGTGTGTGTGCACAAGTGTTACAGCCTGCAGATTATAAATGACAAAAATGTCACCGTGCTCTATAAGCAACATCAGTCTCAGTAAACCGTAATGAGGCTGGATCAGTGGCATTTTAATGCAAGTGGAAATAAACATCATAACCCTATCTGCCATTTAATGTTTGTTTCCTGGGATGTGGAGACATGATACGGACAGAGACTGCATGGGGTATCAGCAGATGACTGTGTAATTAGTATCCTAGAATATATATATATATATATATATATATATATATATATATATATATATATATATATATATATATATATATATATACTGCTCGAAAAAGGGACACTCAAGCAACACATTGTAGATCTGAATGAAATATATGTATTAAAGACTTTGTTCTTTCCAGAGTTGAATGTGCTGACAACAAAATCACATAAAATTTCTCAATCAAAATCAAATGTATCAACCCATGGAGGTCTGGATTCGGAGTGATAGTCAAAATTTGTGGAAAAACACACTACAGGCCACCCCACACCATAACCGACTTACTGCCATACCGGTCATACTGGATGTTGCAGGCAGCAAAACGTTCTCTACCGCATCTCTATAGCTGGCATTGATGTGCCATCCTGGATGAGCTGCACTACCTGAGCCACTTGTGTGGGTTGTAGACTCCGTCTCATGCTACCACTAGAGTGAAAGCACCGCCAGCATTCAGACCAAAACATCATCCAGAAAGCATCGGAACTGAGAAGTGGTCTGTGGTCTCCACCTGCAGAACCACTCCTTTATTGGGTGTGTTTTGCCAGTTGCCTATAATTTCCACCTGTTGTCTATTCCATTTGCACAACAGCAGGTGGAACTGATTGTCAATCAGTGTTGCTTCCTAAGTGGACAGTTCCATTTCACAGAAGTCTGGTTGACTTGGAGTTACAGAGTGTTGTTTAAAGGGTTCCTATTCTGGTATTTGGAGTTTTCTGAGCTTTCTACAGTGTTACAGTGTTGAATCCTCATCAGACATGTGAACGACACTGTTTGAGTTTGAGTTTGAGTTCCAGCACGCTCTCCGCTCGGTTTCCATGGCAACGAAAAACGTGTGGTTTTAGAGAGTTTTTTCTACTTGGAAATCCTTGTGACGTCCCGGGGGATAAGGTTGGGTGATTGGTTACCTTCTACTGGTTAACAAGGGCATGTACAAATACATCAGGCGGGTGGAAAACGTGGGATAAAGTTATTTCCAACGATGGCTGGTGAGTTTACCAAAGAGAGACATCCTGCTGCATTCGTTGCTGTGGGTTGCTGTTTTCCACTTCGTTTTCAGGCTCTGATTCAGGTTCCAACATGTAGGGCTGGATGCTATGTGTTGACATTGTAGTTTGTTTTTTTATTGAGTTCATATGAGCCTAATCCTTCTGTTTATGAGACGTTACAATGACGGTGAAAGCAGGTGCGGTGCGCGCTCCCGATGTAGTGCAGTGGCGGGAGGCGGGGCTTAATGCGGAAGAGTCTCAATCCACTCGTTTTGCCCGCAGGCTGATCTGACAGCCTACGGAGAGGGTCGGTCTGAAGTAAATAAAGCCATTTGTGACAATAACTCCATCAATCCCAGCCCTTCTGGGCTCAGAAATAAATATAAATTAGCCTGAAATGCACAGAATAGTTCCACTTTAAGTGGTTTCTTTATCTTTTTGAGCAGTGTATATATATATATATATATATATATATATATATATATATATATATATATATATATATATATATATATAAATACACATATTATTTGTAATGTATATATTACATACATTAATCATATATATATATATATATATATATATATATATATATATATATATATATATATATATATATATATATCAAATACTGAATTAGCCAAGATGAGAGAGAGAGAGTTAGAGCAAGTATGGAAGCTCGAGCCGAGCCAACATCAAAAATGTAAAATAAAATTAAAAAAGGGCTGCACGGTGGTGCAGTGGTTAGCACTGTGGCCTCACAGCAAGAAGGTTGCTGGTTCAATCCTTGGCTGGTTTGGTCAGTGGCCTTTCTGTGTGGAGTTTGCATGTTCTCCCCGTGTATGCGTGGGTTCTCTCCGGGTACTCCGGCTTCCTCCCACCATCCAAAGACATGATGTTAGGTTAATTGGTCACTCTAAATTGCCCCTAGGAGTGAGTGTGAGCGTGAGTGGTTGTTCGTCTCTCTGTGTGTGGCCCTGCGATGGACTGGCGAGCTGTCCAGGGTGTACCCTGCCTGTCGCCCAAAGCCGGCTGGGATAGGCTCCAGCTTCCCCGCGACCCTGAATTGGACTAAGCAGTTCGGAAAATGAATGAATGAATGAAAATTAAAAAAGGTAAAGTTATGTAAGCAGCTTACATAACTTACACAACTAGGAAGGTTGGAAAGATGGCAAGTCTAATGCAGTTAACTAAATATGTCAGGGTAGACTATCAGGCGGATACCGGGGAAATAGATTTAAAAAGGGCAGCTTATGCTAAGACACCAGCTGGATCGGAGACAGTGGAATAATGGGTCGGCCTTCCTTCAGCGCCTTGGTGGTCGAGAACCCGAACCTTGGGTCCAGTGGGCAAGGATTCAGTGGTCGTCCTGATACTTGTCCAAAGGGGACCTCCGCAGGAGTCAGGAGCTCTCCTCGAACTGGTTTGACATCTGAAGCTGGACCCAACTCCGATTAGAATCCACGGGTGCCGGCAAAGTCCTGGGATCAGCTGGAGCAGTAACGTTCAGGTTGTCCGTACGTTACTGGTCACAGTCTTTGTGGGCTGGGAGAGCACCTTCGATGGTGTGTCAGAAGCAAATAATTGTTCAGCCAGAATTGGATGAGTTTTCTGGTGTTAAACAGTCGAGCGAGCTTACTGTAATAAAAACGAGCACGGCGCCAGATGGACAAAAACACGACTAAAGCAAACATCAAACGAAGACAAAAGAGAAAAAGTAAAATAAACAAAGAAGAAAAAGAAAACGAAGAAGAGGCAAGAGAGTTAAACAAAAAAAACAAACAAGAGGAAAGCAAGAGAAAAACGAGAAGAAAAACAAGAGCAAAACAAAGACAAGAGAAAAGAGAGCGAGTTCCGGGAAGACCCGCAGTTAAATTTGCCGTGGCTCTGGGGCGGAGTTTAGATTCTCCAATCAGAGCGCAGGGGCCAGGACATGGAGTCTGAAGGTTTGGTCAAAATACTGAGTTCTTGGGGAATTAAACTAAACATTTTTCCAACCTCAAAACATGTCTATAAAATCTATTTATAGATGAAGTATGAATGATCCTTATAAACATGAACCTTAAAACAGTTCTGCTGCTGTCCAAAGGGGAAAAGGTTTGTAAACAGGTACAAGACATTTCAAGACACTTCAACGATGATTTTCACTTTCCACGGACCTGGTGGGTCAAGAACTCATTTCCACTTTTTCTTACTTTGAGTCAGGCGTTAATAACAACAGCATATAATGTTAATCACAGTGTATTTAATCAGCCTGAAATGCATATCTCAACCTGTTCGAAGGTGTCTGCTAGATGGTGCCATTGCTCCATCCAAGGAATCACAGAAATGAACTAACTTGCTAACTTCTGAGGATTTCACATCTGAAAAACAGTTAAAGTCTTGGATTAATTTAGAAAGGAAGAAGAGTCCATTTATCCAGGTGTGCTGAGGATACATCCAGTATTTTATACAGTTTTAGAGTTCAGAGCTTAAAGGTTCTGCTCTGGAATCTGGTCTCTGTGCTGTGGATACAGAGGGACCTCCTGGGGTGATGGACAACAGGCTCTTACCAGGGTCCAACTTCAAAAGGGTGCCACAGTCTGTCTGTGTAGACATGTCCTACCAGGAACAAGATAAAACCAGCAGGGTTCCTGGTTTAACATGGAGGTCTGTCTACCCGGGTTAAGATGGATCTGATTTTTAGGGCTTTCATTGAGCTCGGTTTTGGAGATGTGTGGATGGACCTCCTCAGATAAGAACTTCCTGAGTTCTTATCTGATTCGGGGGTTAGTTCAGCCTTGGGAGGTTGCTACAATATATATATGTATATATTTACTGTTGCCTCCACCCTCCAGGCCTTCTCCAGTTCTTTCTTTGAGGTTTCTTGTGGTGAACCCAGACACGGGGCTGAGATGCCATCATTCCGTGCAATATTTAGGAAAACCCTTCCTTGCTAAAAAGCTGAATGTTACCAATTTTTCAACATGGCAGGATACTTTGTTTGGGGGTGGGGGGGTGGCGTCTCTTTGCATTAACAGTGACTATCACCGCCCTACGACGACGTTCTCTAGGTTTATTTATTAAATAAAACCATGCCGTCTCTCTACTGAATCCGCCATCATTCAGACTGACCGGAAGGAAAGCTCCACCTTTCCCTCCTCTTTTTTTCCGCCACATTTGCCGCTCGCTCCAGACAAGTGCTCCAGGAGCGTTGGGAGCGTTTTGGGCGTTGGACACAAAAGTGGCAGTTTAGTGACCAGCGTTCAGCGTTTTGGGCGTTTTTGACTGAATCAGATTATTGATTGGAGGGGGAGGAGCCAAGACAGGGTTCCACTTTAAAATCTTGCTGGCTCCCTAACACTACCTGCCCCCACTTTAAAGCATTACAGATGGGTTAGGAGGTTAAATAAAAATTTAAATAAAAAGAGAAAAGAACTCAAATAAAGTTGATAAAATGCATAGAATTGAACTGTTGTTTTGATGAAAAGCAGCAAATAAAGATTTTAACTTTGACTATAAGCTGCTCAGGTTTCTGGGAGTTTGTTTCACATGTGAGGAGCATAAAATCTCTCCATGTTTGGTTCTGAAAATAGTGCTGAGCCTGAACACAAAGAAGACCTGTCCTTGATGGCCTGAGGGATATTCTATACTGGAACTACGATCCTCATATTGTTTCTGAAAATTGTATCTAATTGAGTACAGATAAGTCAAAGAGCAGTGGAAGCTGATAAGGATTCACCTCAGTCCAATCAGCTTTCAGAGCTGTTTTTCAGCTCTTTCTCTGCCCCTGCCGTGCCATGTGAGACAAGTCCTGCAGTACCTGTAACTGCTTTCGGGTTGATGGGACAGGAAGGTGTCTTAACTCGCTTCAGTGATGTCACCATGCTGACAGGTAGGCTTGGTGTTCTCGTCAGACAGGTAGGGCCAGCATTATCAGCTGAGGTGGAGCTGGAATAGAAAGGCGGTTCTGAGACAAGGAAATGTGTCCCATATTCAGAGCACTGATTTAGACTGCGACCAAAACCTCAACAAGCTGGTGAAAACCAATTCAGACTGGACCTGGACCTGGACCAGGATCAACTGGACCCCTCGAACTGGACTGTTTACCTGGAAAACCTTCTGTGAGTGTGTGTGCGACTTTCTGAGAAGAAACCAGTCATGCTTCGTCTTTTTTTTTACCTGCATATTGAAGTGGGTGAGGTGTCAATCAGAAGATGTGAGCTGAAATAAGATGACTTGTTCATGTTTCTGTGGATTATTCTAAGATTACTGCAATCCCATTCCAAAAAAGTTACATACTGTGTCTTAAACAGAATTAATGATTTATTGTTTTTATCAATCCATATCTAATTCCCAGAGTAAGACACGCATATCAGATGATAAAACTGAGATATTTACCATTTCATGGAAAATTTGAGCTGATGGTGAATCTGATGCAACAGCATATCTATTAAAAAAAAGTAGTTCCAGAGCTACGTTTAGCATCGTTAGCATCTCGTCTTCTTTTACCAAAGAAATCTGAGAAGTAAGGAGACCAATTGCTGGAGTTTTAGGAGAGAAATGTTTTCCCATTCTGGCCTGATACCAGATTCTAGCAGTTCCACGGTCCATCTGGAGTCATTCCTCAGATAGTGCCTAGTCATAGTCTGAACATTCATTTTCAGTGTAGACAGACTTCAATCATCCTCAGTCCTGGGGGCTCATTGATAAAACTGTTTTGCAATGATGACTACAGGCAATGTACGTAGGGAAAACAGGAAATGCGGCACACAAAAACTGATGTATAAAACAGTGTGCACGCACTCCCGCCCCATGCCTGTTTCTCTTTATAAATCAGAATTAACACCACATCTGGTGCATGACAGAGAGCTTCTTGTCATGCACATATTCTGGTAAAAGCTCAAGTGAACGTCCCTGATAAATATTTATTGATCTCATTTCCGTGACTAACATGGAATAAAAGAAAGAAAAGGAAAAGAGGAGTTTTCTAGATTGTGAGGTAGAAAATCTAATTGACAGTGTTGTAAAATGTGAACATTTTTTATTTGGCGGCTTGGGATGAACATCACCAATGCCAGAAGAGCAGAGGTGTCAGCAGGTGACTGATGATATCAACGCATTAAAATGGAGAGCGGGGGGAGCTGCTTCTGCTCACTCCCAGAGATAAGAATCTGATGAGGAGTCTGTGCTGAGTTTGCAGTAGTTGCACACCTTTGCAGGTTTGCAACAGGTTTCCTCCTGTGCATCACGGTACCATCACCTGCCCGATGGTGGCTTCACCACAGTGTGCCAGGCTGTAGCGCACATAGTTCTGTTACTCTGTGCTCAGGGTTGGAAAAAGAAGTAAACAGCCCCAACTTTTCAACCAGTTTCCTTTTAAAGTTGCCAATTTCAGCACTTGTAAAGGGAATGGCACTGCCTATTTCCACCTGGCATGGCTGGACTACCCCAGGGCAGTCAGAACTGGCTCAAGAGCCATTCATCATATCTAAAAATTTGCTCACTGAAGAGTCTCCCATGCACTGTCCTCTAGCAGTGTGACCATGCTGTTTTAAATGTAATTAATATAGAACTTTATTCGTAATGCACCATACAGTGCGATTTCTTAGTTAGCTATGTGAATTGGCTTTCATAACATGTAGAACTACTCTGTTTCACAATGACAGAACATATTTAGTGGTTGATGTTCTTATTAATATTATTTGTGTTGTAATCCAGATTTTTTGTAGGGGAGTGTCAATATCAAATGTGATTTTTCTTAATTTTTTCCACATGATTTTATTGTAGACAACAAAATTTTATGTGGAAAGTTTTTATTTTATTTTTTACAAATGTCTCAATTGCACATGATTTCTTCTCACATTGGTGTCACCATTTCCCGTTTCTCCACATTTTGTGTAAATGCCATGGTCAGAGTTGGCGTAGAGGTACAGTCAGTTTACCACAAAGTTGTGTTTTCATGAATCCAAAAACTGACTATAATTGGCGTACGCCAGGTTTTGTAGGTAGCTTTATAAATAAGGCCCCTGGACCTTGGTTGCTGGGTTCCTGCTTCCATGATGATCCAGACGTGAGAGGTCTGGACTGCAGGCAGGACAGTTCTCCTGTAAAGCCATGCTGATGTGATGGATGTAGGATGTGGTTCAGCGTTGTTTTGCTGAAACCTCTAAAGCGTTCATGTGCTTTTCAGCATTGATGGAGCTTCCCAGATGTGGAAGCTGCCCACGCCATCGGCACTAATGCAACCCCATCCCATCAGAGATGCAGGCTGATAACAAGCTGGATGCTCCCTCTCCTCTTTAGTCTGCAGGACACGCCGTCCATGCTGTCCACAAACTATTCCACATCTTCATCCAGGTTTCCACTCAGAACATTTTAGATGAGCTTTGGTCCAGAGAAGACGGCGTGTTTCTGGATCCTCTTCACATATGATGGAGCTTTAACCTGCATGTGTGGATTGAACTGTGGAGGGTGATTTATGGAAGTTTTTACTCATTCCTTGATGAGTTGAGCTGCTATATACTTGTTTCCGGTAAAACGTGTTTTATTATGTCCTACTGAATTTACTGTGAAACAGTAATCTGTATCTTAAACTTGCATGTCAGCTTTCTGTAGAGACCTGACCTGAAGATTTACCTCATTTATTTTGGCAAATCTTTTGGACAAGAGGCAAAAAAAGACTTAGGTATGAAGAGGTGGAGGTGTTTTTCATTACTTCTCAAACATTAACACCAGAATCTATCTGTTTATAGTATGACAGTTATTTGCTGACAGATTGCATCAGTCTCTGTCCCACCTTTAGAATAACACAGTGTCATCTTCCATCCTGTTCAGGTGCAGAGTCCCAAATTCGTGGAAAGCCTCTTCTGCTCAGGTGTGGTTGTGGAAAAGCAGGACCACACGGTTTCTGAGACCATGTGCGATGGAGGGGTGCTGCCTCCATCAGTGCCCTTTACAAGAGGCTGTAAAGCCAGAGCAAGCCTACCTGTGGGCCGTACAAGATGTCAGACGAGAGAGAGGCCCCTAGGTATGTAAAACAGTCAAGATATGTAAATCACAGGTTAAATTTTTAGTTTGTGTCATACATACATTAAACACAGCCAATAACAAAAGCCAGTGGAAATAGACTAAGGCTATCATGAACATGCCATATTATTAGTGTTTTATTTTTTTCAAAAATATTTTACAATGAAAACGAGTCTTTAAAAGTGTCCCCACATATAGTTTGAGAGAGGTTGAGAGATTGACAGCTTTGCGCTTAGTGTATTGTCTCTGGACACTGACTGGACTTGGGGTGGAACCCTCCAATGCATGGTGATCAGCTTCCGTGTTTTGACATCCATGGTCTGAGCTTCCTCCTTTGGCCAGCTTATTATCCCAGTAGGGTATCGGATCACAGCACTGATTTTATATATATATATATATATATATATATATATATATATATATATATATATATATATATATATATATATATATACACAAATGAAAAATACGTTATTAATCCCCAAAGGGAAATATTGTAGTATAAAATAATAATTAACTAGAGGAGGTCTTGTTCTGGAGGGTGATGGCTGCTGGCAGGAATGATCTTCTGTATCTTTCAGTCTTACATGGGACCTGAAGAAGCCTCTCACTGAACACACTTTGTTGTTTCATCACTGTGTTGTGGAGAGGGTGTGAAGAATCCTCCATCATCTTCATCAGCTTGTGCAGCATTCTTCTTTGGACAATCAGCTCCAGCGGCTCCAGAGTTACTCCAAGCACAGAAGCAGCTTTCTGGATCAGTTTGTTGATTCTCTTCAAGTCTCTGGTTCTGATGCTACTACCCCAGCAGATGCTGCAAAGCTGACTGCACTCTCCACAACAGACTTCTAGAAGATATGCAACATCTTGGTGCAGACGTTAAACCATCTCAGCTTCCTTAAGAAGTACAGTCTGCTCTGACCTTTCTTGTAGATGTAGTCAGTGTTGCATTTCCAGTCCAGTTTGTTGTCCAGCTGAACTCCAAGATACTTGTATTCCTCCACCACCTCCACCTCCTCTCCCAGGATGGAAACAGTGCTTTGTTTATTCTTCTTCCTCCTGAAGTCAACAATCATCTCTTTTGTTTTGCTGCTATTTAATATGAGATGATTGTCACCGCACCATTTAACAAACTGACTGACCAGTTCTCTGTACTCTGCTTCTTGTCCATCCCTGATACACCCCACAACTGCAGAGTCATCAGAGTATTTCTGCAGATGACAGGACTCAGAGTTGTACTGGAAGTCTGAGGTGTACAGAGTGAAGAGGAATGGCCAGAGTACAGTTCCTTGTGGTGCACCAGTGCTGCTGACCTCCATCTCAGACACACAACCTTTCAGTCTCACAAACTGGGGTCTGTTTGTGAGGTAGTCATAGATCCAGGTGGTTGTGGAGGTATCCACCTGGAATTTATGGAGCTTCTCACATAACAAAGCAGGCTGAATGGTATTAAAAGCACTGAGAAATGAAAGAACATGACCCTCAGAGTGCTGCCTGAATGGTCCAGATGAGAGTGTGCTCTCTGGAGCAGGTATATGATGGCATCTTCAACCCCAAGTCCATTACGATATGCAAACTGGAATGGGTCCTGAAAGGTGTTTACTTGCTTGTTGAGGTGAGCCAGTAAGAGTCTCTCCAGGACTTTCATGATGTGAGATGTCAGGACAACTGGTCTGTCACTTGGTTCAGCTGGTTGTGTTTTTTTAGGCACTGGAACAAGGCAGGAGGTTTTCCACAGCACCGGGACTCTATTTTGTCTCAGACTGGTGTTGAAAAGGTGCTGGAGAATCGGACATAGTTGTTCTGAGCAGGTCTTGAGAACTCTGGGACTGACACCATCTGGACCTGCAGCCTTGTTCTGGTTCAGTTTCTCAAGTTGCTTCTTAACCTGATTGCAGGAGACAAACAAGGTGGAGGTCTCAGGATGTCCTGATGTGGAGGGAGATGAAGCTGTGTTCTGGTCCATGACTGAGCTGCAGGGTGACAGATTGGAGGCGTGACAGGAAAGCAGTGGGCTTATGGAGGGTGTGTGGTCTGTTGGGCTGGAGGTAGGGGGTGAACTGAACCTGTTGAAGAATATGTTCAGCTCATTAGCTCTGTCCAGACCTCCATCAGGCTGGTCCCCCTTTAACTTGAAGCCGGTGATCTTCTTCATTCCAGACCACACATCCCTCAGGTTATTCTGCTGGAGCTGACTTTCTAACTTCTTCCTGTAGTCCTCCTTGCACTTCTTAGTTTGTGTTTTAAGTTGTTTTTGTGTTGCCCTCAATAACTCCCTGTCTCCATCCCTGAAGGCTTTCTTTTTGATGTTCAGCAGCTTTTTCAGGTCACTGGTGATCCAGGGTTTGTTATTGGGGAAGCACCTCACTGTTCTTGTTGGGACGATGCTGTCCACACAGAAGTTTATGTAATCTGTCACACACTCAGTCATGGCGTTGATGTCGTCTCCATGAGGTTCACAGAGGACGTTCCAGTCTGTAACCTCAAAGCCTCCTCTAAGAGCATCTTCAGCTTCAGCAGACCAGATTTTGATAGTCTTTGTGATGACTGGTTGCTGCTGAACGATGGGCTTGTAGGTGGAGGTGAGAAGAACCAGATTATGGTCAGATCTTCCTAAAGGAGGCAGGGTAGAACAACTGTATCCATTATTCATATTTGCATAAAATAAGTCATTCAAAGGGAAAATAAAGGTTTTTTGTTTTTTTAAAGTTTTTCTTTATAAAGTTTATCTCATATATACATACATATATTCATTCATTCATTCATTCATTTTCCAAACCGCTTATTCCAATTCAGGGTCGCGGGGAAGCTGGAGCCTATCCCAGCCATATATATATATTTATATATATATATATATATATATATATATATATATATATATATATATATATATATATATATATATATATATAATATGGTGATCAGTTGACAGCTCCATCCCCCTCTATACCCAAGTGTCCAGAGATGGTGAGTTTGTCCATTCAATGAGCTGTGCCCTGCTGGGTGCTCAGCTGTTGGTATGCCCCACCCACATCACTGTGGAGGTGGTCTGGCTGAGGTGTATCATGACAGATTCACATGTAGAATGATGAATAAGGACCACTCCTCCTCCCACAAACCCTCAAATTAAGCTCCTTACTTAATTGTCTTACAAAAGTAAAAGAGTGGTTAAGCGATAAAAGTCTCCAACTTAACCCTGATAAGACCGACACACTTATCATTGCTCTAGACAGTGAAATCCCCAACATAAAGCAACATTTAGGCATCTTGAGTTCTAAGGCCAAGTCTAAGCTGAGAAACCTAGGGGTAATATTCGATGAAATTCGATGGTTAAAAATAGCTTTTTTTCGACTATGTAATATTGCAAAGCTGAGAACAATGATATCTAAGCAAGAGCTCGAAATGCCTAACACATGCATTTGTGTCCTCATGATTGGACTACTGCAACAGCCTATTCACACGCCTTAACACGAAAGCACTGGCTCGTCTTCAGACAGTGCTAAACTCAGCAGCAGCGACTCCTGGTTCTAGTCAGAACCAGCAGGAGAATCCACATCACACCCGTATTAAAGTCTTTCCACTGGCTTCCTGTTGAATATCATATTTGTTTTAAAATCCTGGTACTTACTTTCCGAGTCCTGCGTGGACAGGACCCTAGTTGCATTGAGGACTTAGTTAAGCCCTACAGTCCAGCTCGAAGTCTAAGGTCGACCAGGAAACACCTGTTGATGGTCCCATGAACCCGTTTAAAAACCCAGGGATCTGCGCTCTCTGGATTCAGTCGATGCTTTTAAAAACCTCTTAAAAGCATATTTGTTCAGGCAAGCATTTCAGCTCCAAAAAGATTCGGTGACACTGCTGTGTATTTATACTGTATCCATCCATCCACTGTATCTATACTTTATACTGTTGTGTTTTTTTCAAATGTTGCAGGTTTTCTATGTTTTTATTGTTGTGAAGCACTTTGTGACCTTGTATCAGTGGAAAGTGCTATATAAATAAAGTTTATCTTATCTTATCTAAAATCGATCATGCGGCCCATGGAGTCCTGATGCCAGGTGTACATATGGACACTCTTATGTACGGACATGATGTTCGTTATGGACAATCCATGATGAGCACCATGCATCCCAAGACTCCCCTCCAAGTCTCACTCTCATGTGAGCATTGAAGTCCTCCAGCAGAACAAGGGAGTCCCCAAAAGGAGTGCCCTTCAACACTCCCTCCAAAGACTCAGGGAAAGGGTGGGTACTCTGAACTGCTGTTCGGTGCATAAGCACAGACAACAGTCAGGACCCGTCCCCCCACCCGGAGGCGGAGGGAAACTACCCTTTCATCCACCGGGGTAAACCCCAACGTGCAGGCACCAAGCTGGGGGCTGATGAGAATGCCCACACCTGCTCGGCGCCTCTCACCATGAGCAACTCCAGAGTGGAAGAAGGTCCAGCCCCTCTCGAGGGTTCTGGTTCCAGAGCCCAAGCCATGCGTCGAGGTGAGTCCAACTATATCTAGTCGGAACTGCTCAACCTCGCACACATTTCACGTCCCTAGAGCCAGTTTTTACAGCCAAGGATCAAAATGGCGGGTTCCCCGCTATTGTCATCATCGGGGTCTTTGAGCTGCACTTAATCTGGTCCCTCCCCGAGACACTTGTTTGGCATGGGTGACTTTACCAGGGTCATAAAGTCCCCAACAACATAGCTGCTAGAGTTCTCAGGACACACAAACCCCTCCACCACAATAAGGTGGCGGCTCAGGGAGGGGTTTGGCAAATTGTTGTGGAATGTTTCATACTGTCTTTGATGCAATAGACCAGACTTGATAGCAGAGACCACTTTAATACACAAACTGACAGAGTCTTGGTGTATGACAGGGATCGCTCCTCACAGAAGCAGCCCATTTGTTAAATAGGCTCTCTACAGGTCTATTCCTGAAACATTTCCTTTCATGGGAGACATGACTTATTTGATGCAGGGGACCGATTATTCAGTGTAACCAGAGAAGACCTATTCCTTAATTAGACCACTGTTGCTTTCCACAGTACAGTTGTTATGTTACTGCAATAGATAGTTGTTTAACTACATTACAGAAGAGTTAGCTATCACCTTGCATGGACTCTTCTTAAGATATCCTTACATATCTGAAAGCTCAACTTCACATGGAAATAATATAAAAACGTTATCTGATATTTTAAGGGGGGGGTCATCCTGCAGCCATCCTCCACATACAACACTTGAAATCTGTCAGAATCTTCATAAACAAGAAGGATAAAGTGGAATTGTGGTTAATTCAAAGGTATAAGCCCCAAATCAACCAAGATATGGCAGTTTGTGTTTTTAATATGACATGAGTAATGAATTTGTTTGTTCATTCATTTGTTTGGAAGAGAATCTGCATCTCCAAATCCAAGGTCATGGTTCTAAGTTTGAAAAGTCCTGATCAGGTCAGGAATTTGGTTTTGCCGGAAGAGGAGTTCAAAGTTGAAATCTTGTTCACGAGTCAGAGAAGAATGGAGATCAATTCAGCATCTGCATCGGTTTGTTGTGGTGAAGGAGAAGTTGAGCTGAAAGGAGAAGCTCTCCATTGGTTGATCTATGTTCCTACCCTTACCTATGGTCTCCAGCTGTGGGTAGTGACAAAAAAGACAATATTGTGGATACAAGCAGCTGAAATAAGTTTCATCCACAGTGTGATCAGGCTCTCCCTTTTTAGATCAGGGAAAGCCTGGCTGATCAGGTGGCTTGGACATCTGGTCAGGATAACTTGAACATGTGGTCAGGATGTCTCCTGGATGTAAACATGTCCGATTGCGAAGAAACCAAAGATACACTGAAGGGATTACGTCTCTTGGGCAGCATTGGAAGTGTACCCTGACCCTCCCCCCATCCTGGATGAGCTGGAGAATATGGACCGGGACAGGGAAGTCTGGTCAGGATGGATGGATGAATGAATGCAAAACTGGTAATAAAAATAACACCGGTAGTAATAGTAATAATAATATATTTTATTTATATAACATTTAGCTGCTGACTGGGCTCAAAGCACTTTACACTGGATACATTCTTCATCCTTTTTTCAGTCATACTGGGATGCCCAAGGACAAGGACAGAAGAATGTTTTGGGAGTGTGGGGTGTTCGTGTAATTTTACACATTTAAAGTATTGGAAAATGAGTTAATGCATCATAATTATAATAACTGGAAAAAAAAATAGTAATAATTTCTTTGACAATAATCAGCACGAAAATCTGTAATTGCATGCTCCCTCATGTAGTCTAGCTGTCCTTTCTCTGGTGTCATACATTAAAACTGATGTTTGTGCTCTCCTACTGGCTTCCTGTGTGACAGGTATGCTGTACCTACAGTACGGGGAGGAGACACGGCAGGTCAGGATACCGCCTGAAATCAGCAGTCAGGACTCTGTACGGGCACTGTTTGTCACTGCCTTCCCTCACCAGCTTACCATGAAAATGCTCCAGTCTCCCAACATGGCAATCTACATCAAAGATACCTGCCGCAACATTTACTATGACCTGGACGACCTGAGGTGAGAGCTTGTTGCTACCTGCTGTTTTTTTGTCAGGACCCATCTCTCTAAAATTACTGCAGTGCAGTAGAAGATTATTGGTTAATTTGTGCACTCCTGTCGATAAAAATAGCTTGAACTTTAAATAAAGTCTTTTACCTGGTTTTGGGCCACAATACTTCAATGAATTAATTTCAGCAGACTTCAGATAATAGTCTATGTAGACCCATATAAGGAAATCCTTAAAAACTGCAAAAGAAATGGACCGCCTGTGTCACGTGTGTCCCTCCCACTGTGCATAGTGTCATTTCTTGGAGTATCATCATGCCCAAGTCCCAAAGTCAATAATTATGTCAGAATTATTTTACCAAATTCCACTAAGTAAACACACAAAACTTAAAGTTATGCAAAACATTCATGATATATATGTATATATATATATATATATATATATATATATATATATATATATATATATATATATATATATATATATATATATATATATATATATATATATATATATATATATATATATACATATATATACATATATATATGTATGTATCTCTTGGTCTTAGTTTAAAACTTGAAGCAGCAGCATCTGGATGAGCTGCAGATGTTTGATGCAATTTAGTTTGAGGAGATGTTCTCAGGGCTCTGTAGAAACCCTGGAAAGCTTCAAGGCGGACTGCAATGTCCACAATGAGCAACACTCAGATTAAATCAGTGCAATGAATGAGAATGTGACGAATTGCTTAATTGTGTATGGAGAGCTTGGGCTGAAAACATAATATGCTGACTGGTTTGGGAATGTCTGTCCTTGTTCCTAATCTTGACCTTTCATGACATCTGTATCAATTCTGATACATCTCCAAAGACCAATTTCATCATTTTATGGTAAAAACTTTCCTCAAGACCCTGTTTTATTGTAGCGCAAAAGTTATCTACCCACGAGCAGAAGATACGATTTTATAAGTCTGCCATGTCACACTGTATTAATTGTACATTCGATTGATTTGTTTATATTGTTGAAGGGACAAACCAAAAACCTAAAAAGGAATTTAATGCCTATAATGTGGGTCAGTGTTATATTTTAGGTGTCTACAAATGTGGATTCTGCAGTACATGCCATGTTGTGTCATAGATACTTTGAAATTATATACATGAACATACAGTTCATGGAACATTACTCACACAGAGACTGTTTACATTGTGTTTGCAGAAACATCACTCCTGGTTGCTCTCTGAAAGCTTATCATAAAGATCCAGTGTGTGTGTTCAATCGCCATGCCAGGCCTGCCAACGTAGAGGGAAGGGTGAGTCAACATTAGTTTAATTCCATTCGACAACTTAAGGCTGTAGTCTTTCTTTTGATATTTTCTGAAAAAAATATAATACAACAGTAAAAAATGGGATGTTTTTAAATATTTAGTAAAATATGTATAAATAGATTACTTCTTGTTCCTGTGACGGTAGTGTGTTGTTCACATTTTCTACATGACCTTTTTCTGAGCTTTGTTCAGTTAGCAGGCAACCATCATACTCTGCATAGCAGTGAAATGAGGAAAGACAGGTTCAGTGAGGCCACAGTAAATGTGTCTGCTGAATGATGCGATAACTTCTGGTCCAATCAGCATCAAATATTTCTGCCTGTTTGGACCTATAATTACAGCCTTCCCTCAAGCTAGTCAGTTATGTTGGAAGTGGAGTAACTTATTTCTGCCAGCTTCAAAGTAGAAAACCAGAGTGACTGTTTGTTGTAAACATGGGAATAAGTTCAAGACGTCCTTGTTATTACCTGTTCCTACCATCTCCTGACTGGTTTGTAGGTTTACAGCTGCAGCTCCCAACAGTGACAGCTACCCAGTAGAGGGCACTGAGTCAATATCCCTTTTTGAGGGCCACTTGTTGGCACTCTTTACCCACATCCAGTGATCTGATGCCGGCATCTTCAGTAGCCTGTAGGAGAGTACATATGTGTGTTGGTGGGTGTGTGTGAGTAAGTGTGTTATGCAGTGTGCCACATCTCTTGAAAATTGTTCTTTTCTTGGACCCATTGCATTTAAAATTTCCATAAAGGATTTAAGTAACAAATTAAAAATAGCTCACCTGTATGTTGATTCTATGATTTATTTAAAAACATGGATTTACTGATTAACTTATTAAGCCTTAGAACTCCACTTGATCTCCGGCACCCTCAACGCTGTCACTTATCTTACAAGCATTATTTCAGAAATAGTAATGTGTAACTCTGTGGTGTAATTGTGATAGATATCGTACCCTTTAGGTGAACAATGCATTTATAATCCATTCAGGAGGTTTACAATCCAGCCACAATGTGCAACTTTTATTCAGAGACAATATGGTAAATCCACAGTGATCCATAAAAATACCATTATTTATCAGATATTCATCACTATCACTACTATGTTGCAAAGAAACCTCTATTTTCACCTGGAAATGATGATGAAGCCTTTTTTTTGTCAAACCTTCCACCAATCAGAGATCTTAAATTGACAGTCATGTCCAAACAAGAGCAGCCAAAGATCAAGTGAGCAGAAAAAAAGAAAATCACTGTTGTGGTGAAGAAGAAGCTGAGCAAGTAGGCAAAATGCTCGATCTACCTTTCAGTCTATATTCCTACCCTCACCTATGGTCATGAGCTGTGGGTCGTGACCGAAAGAACGAGATCTCGTATACAGGCGGCTGAAATGGGTTTCCTCCGCAGGGTGGCCGGGCTCTCCCTTAGAGATAGGGTGAGGAGCTCGGTCATCCAGGAAAAGATTGGAGTAGAGCCGCTGCTCCTCCACATTGAGAGGAGCCAGTTGAGGTGGCTCGGGCATCTGGTCAGGATGCCTCCTGGATACTTCTCTGGTGAGGTGTTCCGGGCCCTTCCCTCCGGGAAGACACCCCAGGGGAAGCCCAGGAGCGATTATATTTCTCGGCCCACTCCAACTCCCTGAGCCGTCACCTTATCGTGGTGGAGGGGTTTGTGCGTCCCGAAGATCCTAGCAGCTATGTTGTCGGGGGCTTTATGCCCCTGGTAGGGTCACCCATGGCAAACAGGTGTCTAGGCGAGGGACCAGACCAAGCACGGCTCATAGACCCCTATGATGACGACCAACCTGGGCATGAATGTTCCCTTGCCCGGACGCGGGTTACCGGGACCCCCCTCTGGAGCCAGGCCTGGAGGCGGGTTACGAGAGCGAGCGTCTGGTGGCCGGGCCTTTGCCCATGGGGCCCGGTCGGGCTCAGCCCGAAAGGGTTACATGGGCCCCGCCTCCCGTGGGCTCACCATCTGCGGGAGGAGCCGTAGGGGTCGGGTGCAATGTGAGCTGGGCGGCAGCAAGGGGCGGGGACCCTGGCGGTCCGATCCCCGGCTGCAGAAGCTGGCTCTAGGGACGTGGAATGTCACCTCTCTGGTGGGGAAGGAGCCTGAGCTTGTGCGCGAGGTTGAGCGGTTCCGGCTAGATATAGTTGGACTCACCTCGACGCATGGCTTGGGCTCTGGAACCAGAACCCTCGAGAGGGGCTGGACTTTCTTCCACTCTGGAGTTGCTCATGGTGAGAGGCGCCGAGCAGGTGTGGGCATTCTCATCAGCCCCCAGCTTGGTGCCTGCACGTTGGGGTTTACCCCGGTGGATGAAAGGGTAGTTTCCCTCCGCCTCCGGGTGGGGGGACGGGTCCTGACTGTTGTCTGTGCTTATGCACCGAACAGCAGTTCAGAGTACCCACCCTTTCTGGGGTCCTTGGAGGGAGTGCTGGAGGGTGCTCCTTCTGGGGACTCCATTGTTCTGCTGGGGGACTTGATTGCTCACGTGGGCAATGACAGTGAGACCTGGAGGGGAGTGATTGGGAGGCATGGTCCCCCCCCTCTGAACCCAAATGGTGTTTTGTTATTGGACTTCTGTGCTCGTCATGGATTGTCCATAACGAACACCATGTTCCAGCATAAGAGTGTCCATATGTACACCTGGCATCAGGATTCCCTGGGTCGCAGTTCGATGATCGATTTTGTAGTCGTATCGTCGGACCTGCGGCCACATGCCTTGGACACTCGGGTGAAGAGGGGGGCGGAGCTTCAACTGATCACCACCTGGTGGTGAGTTGGCTCAGATGGTGGGGGAGGAAGCCGGTCAGAGCTGGCAGGCCCAAACGTGTTGTGAGGGTCTGCTGGGAACGTCTGGCTGAGTCCCCCGTCAGAGCGAGCTTCAACTCCCACCTTCAGCAGAGCTTCGAACATGTCCCGGGTGAGGCGGGGGACATTGAGTCCGAATGGGCTGTGTTCCGTGCCTCTATTGCTGAGGCGGCCAGCCGGAGCTGTGGCTGTAAGGTCGTTGGTGCCTGTCGTGGCGGTAATCCCAGGACTCGTTGGTGCACACCAGCAGTGAGGGATGCCGTCAAGCTGAAGAAGGAGTCCTATCGGGCCTTCTTGGCCTGTGGGACTCTGGAGGCAGCTGATGGGTACCGACAGGCTAAGCGGCATGCGGCTTCCGCCGTAGCCGAGGCAAAAACTCGGGCATGGGAGGAGTTCGGCGAGGCCATGGAGAAAGACTTCCGGACGGCTTCGAGGAGATTCTGGTCCACCATCCGGCGGCTCAGGAGGGGGAAGCAGTGCTCCATCAATACTGTGTACAGTGGAGATGGGGTGCTGCTGACCTCAACTCGGGACGTTGTGGGTCGGTGGAGGGAATACTTCGAAGACCTCCTCAATCCTACCAACACGTCTTCCCATGAGGGAGCAGGGCTGGTGGACTCAGGGGTGGACTCTCCTATCTCTGGGGCTGAAGTCGCTGAGGTGGTCAAAAAGCTCCTTGGCGGCAAGGCCCCGGGGGTGGATGAGATCCGCCCGGAGTTCCTTAAGGCTCTGGATGCTGTGGGGCTGTCCTGGCTGACACGCCTCTGCAGCATCGCGTGGACATCGGGGGCAGTACCGCTGGATTGGCAGACTGGGGTGGTGGTCCCCCTTTTTAAGAAGGGGGACCGGAGGGTGTGTTCCAATTACAGGGGAATCACACTCCTCAGCCTCCCTGGTAAGGTCTATTCAGGGGTCCTGGAGAGGAGGGTCCGCCGGATAGTCGAATCCCGGATTGAGGAGGAGCAGTGTGGTTTTCGTCCTGGTCGCGGAACAGTGGACCAGCTCTATACCCTCTCTGGGGTCCTGGAGGGGGCATGGGAGTTTGCCCAACCAGTCTACATGTGCTTTGTGGACCTGGAGAAGGCATTCGACCGTGTCCCCCGGGGGCTCCTGTGGGGGGTACTCCGGGAGTATGGGGTACCGGACCCCCTTGTACGAGCTGTCCGGTCCCTGTACGACAGGTGTCAGAGCTTGGTCCACATTGCCGGTAGTAAGTCGGATTCGTTTCCGGTGAGGGTTGGACTCCGCCAAGGCTGCCCTTTATCACCGATTCTGTTCATAACTTATATGGACAGAATTTCTAGGCGCAGCCGAGGGGTTGAGGGGATCTGACTTGGTGGCCTCAGGATTGGGTCCCTGCTTTTTGCGGATGACGTGGTCCTGTTGGCTTCATCTGGTCGTGATCTCCAGCTCTCGCTTGAGCGATTCGCAGCCGAGTGTGAAGCAGCTGGGATGAGAATCAGCACCTCAAAATCTAAGACCATGGTCCTCAGCCGGAATAGGGTGGATTGCCCTCTCCGGGTTGGGAGTCAGGTCCTGCCTCAAGTGGAGGAGTTTAAATATCTCGGGGTCTTGTTCACGAGTGTGGGAAGGATGGAGCGCGAGATCGACAGACGGATCGGTGTGGCGTCTGCAGTAATGCGGACTCTGCGCCGGTCTGTCGTGGTGAAGAAGGAGCTGAGCCAGAAGGTGAAGCTCTCGATTTACCAGTCGATCTACGTTCCTACCCTCACCTATGGTCATGAGCTGTGGGTCGTGACCGAAAGAACGAGATCTCGTATACAGGCGGCTGAAATGAGTTTCCTCTGCAGGGTGGCCGGGCTCTCCCTTAGAGATAGGGTGAGGAGCTCAGTCATCCGGGAGGGGCTCAGAGTAGAGCCGCTGCTCCTTCGCATCGAGAGGAACCAGTTGAGGTGGCTCGGGCATCTGGTCAGGATGCCTCCTGGACGCCTCCCTGGTGAGGTGTTCCAGGCACGTCCCTCTGGGAGGAGACCCCGGGGAAGACCCAGGACACGCTGGAGGGATTACATCTCTCGGCTGGCCTGGGAACGCCTCGGGATCCCCCCCGCAGAGTTGGCAAATGTGGCTGGGGAGAGGGAAGTCTGGGCTTCCCTGCTTAGGCTGCTGCCCCCGCGACCCGACCCCGGATAAGCGGCAGAAGATGGATGGATGGATGGATGGCCCACTCCAACACTCCCTCCAAGAACTCTAAAAAGGGTGGGTACTCTGAAGTGCTGCTTGTTGTATTAGCACAAACAATAGTCAGGACCCGTCCCCCCAGCCGAAGGCAGAGGGAAGCCACCCTTTCATCCACTGGGGTAAACCCCAATGTACAGGCACTAAGCCAGGTGGCAATGAGAATGCCCATCCCGTTCTGTGCCTCTCACTGGGAGCAATTCCAGAGAGGAAGAAGGTCCAGCCTTTCCCGAGGGTACTGGTTCCAGAGCCGAAGCCATGCAGTGCGGTGGACCAATATCTAGCTGGAACCACTCAAATTCGTGCACAAGCTCAGGCCCCTTCCCCACCAGAGAGGTGACGTTCCACATCCCTAGATAGAGTTTCTGTGGTCAAGCATCGGACCACCAGGGTCCCCACCTTTTGCTGCAGCCCAGCTCACATTGCACCCAACGCCTACAGCTCCACCCAAAGCTGATGAGCCCATGGGAGGTGAGACCTTGTAACCCTTTTAGGCTGAGTCTGACCAGGCCCCGCAGACAAAGGCCCGACCATCAGAGGGTCGCCTCCATGCCCTATCCTCAGGCCAGAGGATAGGGCACAATGTTCCCTTGCCCAGTAACCCTCTTTTGGGCAAGGGAACATTTATTACCATTTTTATTCCCATTCCAAATTTTAGAAAATAAAGCTATCAGGCAGGCATTTGTTGGCGTGAGGTGTGGTAGTCCAAGCTCAAGTTTTTTCAGAAAATCCTTCTTCTGCGTTGCTGGTATCAAGATGTTGACAAAAGAAATGTTTTATGATGGCTTCAGATAAGTCATTCAGCTTGTGGACAAATTGCAGAATCTGACTCCTTTCATGTTTCTGTGTCTGAGTATTGAATCTCTTGTTTTTCTTTTCAGATTTCCAAAGAGATGCTTTATGGTCCAGTCCACACACGTAGCCCCCTCCACAGTTTGCAGGGCTCCATGTCTCCCCCCATGGTGCGCTCCATGCCTTCTTCCCCATCCAAGATGGCATACAGTGGCAAGAAAGCAGGATTAGAGGGGGTTAACCTGGGCAGCATTACGTTACCACGGCAACACCTGTCAGCGAGAGGGCGATCCAAGGATGTATACACCAGCAGCAGCACCATACTGGAGAGAAGAGATGTCAAACCTGGTGAGAGACCACAAGCTGTAGGTTGAGGATCTCCAAGGGTCTGCTGCTTTTCTTGCAGCAACATTATGTCATCAGTTAGGTTCATTATAAAAGGAGAGTTTTACTGCATTTACATAGCTACTCCTTTGGTTACGTTTCACACATGTCAACATCTGAATGTATCAGAAACCACAATACATTAGGTTCACATGGAAACCAGATCTAAAGCCAGATCCTATACAGTAAACAAGAACAAAAGAATTATGTTGCATTTTTATTCTGCAACTTTGTGGAAAGTTATTGTACTTAGTCAGTATGAAAAGTAATAAAACAAGATATGGATGCTCCGTCCACCTTTCTGCCAAGCTACAGTATCTCCCTGGTAGGCTACCATACGGTCCCACAAGGATGTTTCACTGGATCATTGGACTGCATCACACAAGGATTGCAACATCGTGCCATAGTTGGTGAACTTTAAACTCAAGATTATTTGGGCAGTCTGACTGGGTCTCACATGCTTGCGGTTTATTTCTTTAGAGTAGTGATGTGTGGTACCTACAAAATGGTGCAACTTTCCTTTTTCAAGATGAATGTCATGTCGTCCATGGTGTCAAGTCAACTGAGACTCACCTGTCAGCTGCCTCCAGAGTCCCAGAGTCCCACAGGCCAAGAATGCCCAATAGGACTCTTTCCGCAGCTTGACAGGATCCCTCACTGCAGACGCCCACCAACAAGTTCTGGGATTACCGCCACAACAGGCACCAACAACCTTACAGCCACAGCACTGACTGGCCGCCTCAACAATAGAAGCATGGTACACAGTTCACACAGTCCCCGCCTCACTGGAACATGGTTGTAGCTCTGCTGGAAGTGGGAGTTGAAGCTTGCTCTGACAGGGGACTCTGCCAGATGTTCCCAGCAGACCATCACGACATGTTTCGGCCTCCCAGATCTGACCACCTTCCTGCCTCACCATCTGAGCCAACTCACCTCAAGGTTGTGATCAGTTGACAGCCTGAGTGCCCTGATGCCAGGTGTATATATGGACACTCTGATGTTCAAACATGGTGTTTGTTATGGACAATCCGTGATGAGCACAGAAATCCAACAACTAAACACCACCTGGGTTCAAAGTATAAGGGGCCATGCCTCCCAATTACTCCCCTCCAGGTGTCACTGTAATTGCCCATACAAGCATTGAAGTCCCCCAGCAGAACAACAGAGTCCGCAGAAAGAGCACCTTCCAACAAGGACTCCAGGTCTTTGGAGAGAGTGTTGGTGGGGGTATAGTGAAGGGTGGGTATTGCTGCTCGTTGCATTAGCATAAACAACTGTCAGGACCCGTCCGCCAGACCGAAGGCGGAGGGAAGCTACCCTTTCATCCGCTGGGGTAAACCCAAATGTGCAGGCACTAAGCTGGGGGCTGATGAAAATCACCTGCTTGGCACCTCTCACTGTGATCAACTCCAGAGAGTAAGAAGGTCCAGCCCTCCATAAGGGTACTGGTTCAAGCCAAGCCCTTCATAGAGGTGAGACCAACTATATCTAGCCAGAATCGCTTAACCTCACACACAAGCTCAGGTTCCTTCCCAGCCAGAGAGGTGACATTTCACATTCCTGGAGCCAGTTTCTGCAGTTAAGATTTAAACTGCCAGGGGACCAGCCTCTTGCTGCAGCCCAGCTCACATTGCCCCTGACCCCTACAGCCCCTCCCACAGATGATGAGCATACAGGAGGTGGACCTTCATGTAATCTTTTCAGGCTGAGCCTGAATGGGTCCTATGGGCCCAACATTATTGCTACTAGGATCTTCTAGGCACTCAAACCCCTCCACCACGATAAGGTGGTTGCTTAGGGAGGGGCATCTCAGCAGGACAAAGAAGCAAGCACCAGAGAAAGCATGCCTAGTGCAACAGATTGTGCTAAATCCATTCAGATATAAGATAAGCAACATCCCCCTGCTACAGGCATGAATATTTTATTCAGAGTAAAAACACACCAGCAGGATGACTTCTTAGCCAGAATAAATGAATGATGCAAAGGCTGCATAATAAATAGTCCAGGACGGCTTAATTTGAATCCCATCAGATCAAGAACCAAACATTTCTAACATTAAAGAATTACTTGTTTAGTATGAGAAACTAAACTGACCTTCAGGCCTAGCCTGTTTAGAGTTTCTGGCTCTAAAATGTGCAGTTCTATTGAAAACCATTGTGTTACACTTGATGTTCCTGTTGGTTGCGTTTGTCTCAGATCCACACTGTCAAACATAGTGCAGCCCTTACATGGACAGTAACGAGAGCAAAAAGGAGTCCTGAGTATCATGGGATGTCCCCCCCATTCATCATGGAATGTCCTTCAATAGCCTTTTTCTGAAGAAAGGGGTTTGGAGTCTTCAATTGTGTACTTTCAAAATGTAGGTTACTGGAACTGTTTTTCCAGGATCTCCCAACCTACTTTTAATTATATGTGTCCTTTTTTGTTTGTGTGTGTGTTAGATGAGGATACTGGCAGCAGCAAGCATGTGTTGTTGGTGCTGCCAGGAGATGGAGGACCTCTTCATCCAGAATCCTACTCCTCCTCCCTGCTGGATGCAGGAAGACATTACATCAGCGCTCCTCCATCTCTAGCTCCAAAGATAATGGTGGATTCTGGCATTCCTGGGATCCCAGGCGGGCTGCAGCAGTACCGGGCCACCATTAAACCACTGATGGGCCATGGAGAGAGCATGGAGCACCAGACCAGCTCCAACCACAAGTAATTCACAGGGAAGTTTCATGTCAATGTGTGATTAAGATTTTCCTAACCCATTCTGAACACACTCAAGTCCTGCAAAATAGTAAATATGCTCTCAGGATATGGTCTTCCAGGTTTAAATCTCTTGGGAGGCATTCAGTGAACTCCAGCTGTCCTCTCCCTTAATGCAGATTTCACTCATACACCTCGCTCTACCGGACGAGGAGGTGGAACGGGCATCCTGCTTCCTAAAAAATGGAACTTTACCTCTCTCTGTCCATTGGGTTCCTACTCGGCACTCGAATATCATGCAATAAAGGTTTCTGCACCTACATACATTCTGGTCATATATCGCCCTCAAGGAGGCAATATGAATGACTTTATCTCTGAGATGCATATGATGATGGCACACCTCTAACACCTTGTCATGGGAAACTTAAATATTCACACTGGCAAAACTCAGGCCAATGACTATAAATCTCATCAACTCATTCTATCTCAGGCTGGTCCAGACTCCTCCAACACAAAGCTGGCAATCCTCTTGACTTGGTTCTGACCAGAAACTGGTCCACAGTTGATCTGTCTGTCACTTCGCTGTACCTTTCAGACCACCTCCTGGTCACATTCTCAGCCCTTCTCTCTCATGGCACTCAAAAGGCTCCGAGGACGGTTTCCTACCGCAGAAACCTGAGCTGTCTGATGAGGTTAACTCTACCCTCCCCTCTGATTCAGACTTCTCCTTACTGTCTACTAATGAGGCTCCAGAAACACTCTGCTCCTCTCTGGACAAACTCTGTCCTCTGCTGTCTAAACCAGCCAGACAGAACCCTCCCAGTCCATGGCTCACTGAGGTTCTAAGACGTCACAGAGCAGGTCTCAGGGCAGCAGGAAGAAAGTGGAGCAAATCCAATAAACTCACTGACTTGTCAGAGTACCGACTTCAGCTCTCAGTCTTCACATCCAGCCTAAAGGCTGCCAAGATAGACTTCTATCAGAACCAGATCCACAATGCTCCTAACGCACGACAGTTATTCGTGGCACTTAACTCGCTTCTTTCTCCACCTCCTGCTCAGCCTCCCGCCATGCTGACCACAGAAATGTTTGCATCCTTTTTTACTGAAAAGGTTGCTACCATCAGTAATCAGTTCTCTGAGCCTGACCAGCTCAGTCCACCACATCCAGCTAGTGGTGCTTCATTTTGCTCCTTCCGCACTCTGAATGAGAATGAAGTCCTAAAGCTTCTACAGAACTCTAAACCCACTACCTGTGCACTTGATCCGGTCCCTACCGACATCCTGCAGAGCATTTCTCCTACGATCAAAACTGCAGTAACTCATATTATCAACTCCTCTCTGGAATCCACTGTCTTTCCCTCTGTCTTCCAGCAAGCTCGGGTCACCCCGCTGCTGAAGAAACCCACACTCAACCCAGTCCAGGTTGGAAACTACCAGCTGCTCTCACTGGTGCCGTTCTTATCTAAACTACTAGAGCGTTCAGTCTTCAGCCAAGTCTCCCAGTTCCTCCATGATGAAAACCTTTTTGATCCACATCAGTCTGGCTTTAGGCAAGGCCATTCCACTGGAACTGCTCTCCTGTCTGTTACCGATTCCCTCCGGCTGGACCAGATCCACTGGTCAGTCCTGGTCCTGCTGGACCAGATC
Organism: Telmatherina bonti; assembly: GCF_933228915.1. Classification (NCBI taxonomy): domain Eukaryota; kingdom Metazoa; phylum Chordata; class Actinopteri; order Atheriniformes; family Telmatherinidae; genus Telmatherina; species Telmatherina bonti. The sequence continues at coordinate 41,746,360 of NC_136625.1, read as the reverse complement.
CACCGGTCAGTCCTGGTCCTGGTCCTGCTGGACCAGATCCACTGGTCAGTCCTGGTCCTGCTGAACCAGATCCACTGGTCAGTCCTGGTCCTGCTGGACCAGATCCACTGGTCAGTCCTGGTCCTGCTGGACCAGATCCACTGGTCAGTCCTGGTCCTGCTGGACCAGATCCACCGGTCAGTCCTGGTCCTGGTCCTGCTGGACCAGATCCACTGGTCAGTCCTGGTCCTGCTGAACCAGATCCACTGGTCAGTCCTGGTCCTGCTGGACCAGATCCACTGGTCAGTCCTCAGTCCTGGTCCTGCTGGACCAGATCCACTGGTCAATCCTCAGTCCTGGTCCTGCTGGACCTGTCTGCTGCTTTTGACACAGTGAACCATCAGATTCTCCTCTCCACTCTCTGAGCTCAGCATCTCTGGATCTGTCCTCTCCTGGTTCTCGTCCTACCTCTCAGGAAGATCCTTCAGAGTATCCTGGCGAGGAGAAGTGTCCAGATCACATGAGTTGAAAACAGGGGAGCCTCAGGGATCGATGCTCGGCCCTCTTCTCTTCTCACTATACACCTCCTCACTTGGTGCAGTCATGAGTTCTCACGGTTTCTCCTATCACTGTTACGCTGATGACACTCAGCTTTTTCTCTCCTTTCCTCCGGATGACACAACCATCTCAATGAGAATATCAGCTTGCCTTGCTGATGTCTCGGCATGGATGAAGGATCGCCACCTTCAGCTCAATCTGTCCAAGACAGAGCTCATTGTCTGTCCAGCCAATCCTTCCTTACATCCGCAATTAAGTGTGAAGTTTGAATCTATCACACTTGTTCCTACGCCTGCTGCCTGGAATCTGGGTGTCATGGTGGATGACCGGCTGACCTTTAAGGTCCATGTTGCCTCTGTTGCCCTTACCTGCCGATATGCTCTCTACAACATCAAGAGAATCAGACCGTACCTGACAGAACACACGACTCAGCTGTTGGTTCAGGCTCTGGTCATCTTACGCATCGATTACTGAAGTTCCCTACTGGCAGGTCTGCCTGCATGCTGGTTAAACCTCTGCAGATGATCCAGAATGCCTCAGCCCAAATGAGCACATGTCACACCGCTGCTAATCGCTCTTCACTGGCTTCCGGTTGCAGCACGCATCAAATTTAAAGCTTTGCTTCTTTCTTACAAAACAATAACTCAAACGGCTCCACTCCCTAATCCAGACCTACACTCCCACTCCACAGCTACGTTCCACCAGTGAAAGACGCCTCGTGTTACCACCACAACTTGGGACTAAATCACCAGCCAGACTCTTTTCCTCTGTTGTTCCACGATGGTGGAATGATCTCCCAAACTCTGTCCGCTCTGCAGAGTCCCTGTCTACTTTTAAGACCCAGCTGAAGACTCAGCTCTTCAAGGAGAACTTCAACACTTAGTTTAGCTATATTTGTTGGAAAGTTGGAGAACTTAGTCCAGTTCTTTGCAACAAACTTTGTGGTATTAATTCTTTGTATTATAACATCGGTGATATTATGGGGTGGGAAGGGAGTAAGCCTGTAGCACTTCATGGAAGGACCTGCGTCCAACTGGACAGTCCACCAGCACCTTCCTACCATGTCCTCTACTGTCTGAATTCCTGCTTGTGTTGTTCTCACTCATATGTAAGTCGCTTTGGATAAAAGCGTCTAAATGACTGTAGAATAGAATAGAATAGAATAAACTGATTTGTGAATATTCTAATGGATTTATGAGTCTAACCCTAACCCCTCCCCCTTTCATACTTTTTATGCAGCCTGAGTCACAAATGAGTTCCTTTGTTGTGAAAAACACCCTGCCTTGTTCCAGTACCTAAAAAATCACTACCATCTGAATCAGATGACTACTGACCAGTTGCCCTAATGTCTCACATCATTGAAGTCCTGCAGAGACTCTTATTGGCTCAAATAAGCAAGTCCATATCTTTCAGGACCCATTACAGGTTGCGTATTATTATGTTCTTGGGGTAGAAAACATCTACCTGCTTCAGAAAGCCCACTCTCATCTGGCCCAATCGGGTATCACATTGAGGATCATTCAATCTCAAAAGTACTTTAATAAAACTGTTTCTTGGTTATGTGGGAAGAAGCTCCATAAATTCCAAGTGGATAACCCCACACCTACCTGCAGAAATACTTTGATTACTCTGGAGCTGTGGGGAGAATTGGTGATGAAGAACCTGAATACAGAAAACGGGTCAGTCAGTTTGTGAGACAGTGCAGACACCATATCTTGAACTCACCCAAAACAAATTAAATGATTGTTGACAGGAGAAAACACAACACTGTCTACATCCTAGGAGAAGAGGTGGAGGTGGTGCAGAAGTATAGGTTCCTAAGAGTTGAGCTGGACAACAGACTGGCCTGGAAATGCAGCATCTAGATAAAAGGACAAGGCACACTCTACTTCTGGAGGAAGCAGAGATCCTCCAGTGTCTGAACCAAGATATTGGATCTTCTATCAGTCTGTGGTGGAGAGTTCAGTCTAAATCTTAACCTCCCAGAAACAGAAAAAACAGATCCAGAAGTTCTGGTTCTGTTCCTCCTGAAGGTGACTGTTTAGATAAGAATTCTGCACAAACCACATGGACATGATGGCCAACTGAATGTATTCAGTAACATGCTTTTCAGGTCTGCTGTAATCTGGTTTTTCATCTGGTTCAGCAACCATTGCAGGGCATTTAATATTCATTAGTTGCAACCTTGAATCCAACATTCCAGCTATGAGACATAAAATAAGGATAAAGCCTCGAATAGAATAAACTGGTTTCAGTTAAATCTCTGAAAAGGTTATTTCCAGCAATGAGCTACCCAACAGGCCAAGCAGAATACTGGTGCTGTGTAACAATGATCCCTCTAAACTGCTATGAAATTTCTGAAGTTGGTGAATTGTCATGACAGCTGGTGTAAGAACCTGTGTGAGAATTCATCTAACATTTCTCTTCTTCCAGGCAGAGGAACAGAAAACATGGAGACAGTCACCCTCCTTCACAAGGAAGCAAAACTCCACCCACTTCCCCACACAGAGGACGTGAGGTCAGGATGGTTGGTAGACAGGTTGTTGGGGGTGTGGGCATGGGATCTTCAGAGAGGATGTCACCCATCCATTGCTCCTTCCAACGGGACGGTAATGGGGCTATAGTGGAAATGGGAAGTCGAAGCAGAGGCTCTTCATCATCAATGTCATCAGTGTTTGTAGACAGCCCACTAGGACAGCAGAAGGCAGTGTATCTGAGCCCTGTTACTGCCAGCGACACCCACAGGTGAGCTTTCAGACAGAGTCATCACTTTCCAAACAGACACCCAGCCTGAGTTACAGATCCTTCATCATAAGCTGTTTGTTCACTTCAGATCAGGTTATCTCACTCAGCCTAAGCTGGCTTAGGGCTGCTTGAAAGAACATGTTTGCCCATCTTAACTTTATGCAAGATTGCTCCAGTCCAGGTCTTCATTCGTCACATTTGTATGGGTTCCAATGCAACTCCTGTTTCATTTAGGCCCTGTGTGTACGCCACAACATTGGGACAGCAAAACAGAAAATTGTTTGGCTTTCTAGCGTCTCGTTTCAATGGTTACAGAGAATTGAGTTGATAAAAATGCAAAGATTTGAAAATGGCCAGAGCAAAATTTTCTTGTAATGCAAGACAAGTTCTGTCCATGTAAACTGGAATCACTGTCTTTGGGAGATGGTAACGTCTTTCACATCATCCTGCACTTGCACACTGCGACCCTGTTTACCTGTGAAAAGCACAACAATGATGGATCTCCGTGTTGGATTTGTTCAGCAGATGTTTTTAATTCATTTGGTCTGGTATAACATTTATGCCATCAGCAAAGATGCAGAGGTTACATGTTGCTAGATAATTATTGGTTCTGTTGTGTTTTGTTTAAAGTTTAATGCTTACTACATTATTTACATTTGACGTTACATTTTACACAGAGATAGTTGTCATTCCGCTGTAGTGTAAATAGTTTTGTTTTTTCCAATACACAAAGGAAAATTGTTGCATTTTGCACGGGAACATTGTGGTGGAAATAGGCCTTAGTTCAGGATGATGGAGGTTTTGCTGTTTTTTTAGTGAGAGGATGAAAGCTATGGAGGAGCAGATAGCCAGTCTAGCAGGACTGGTTCACAATGCTCTGGCTATGGGATCTGACGTTCCAGGACTTTATGAAACTTACAGGTTCGTAACATCTGAAATTAGCTGAACATGTAAAGATGCACCTTTCTGTAGATGTGTTAACACTATGAACAAACTCAAAAGCTATTTCTAATTACTCTTACTAAAATAAATGTCCTTCCTGGACATATATTTTATCTGTGTGTGTTTTCCAGAGAGAATATTGTACACAAAGTCCATGACAACAGACTGGGTAAAGATTTAATTTCTGTTTACACCTGGAATGTTCTTCTGATGAGGTGAGCTGTTGATAACTTCAATCATCTCTGGATTTTCAGCAGTTTCATCTAAGACCCAGGACCCAGCCAGTCGCGGCCTTCTGGCCCTTCAGGCTCCGCCCACTGGAAGCTGTTTGCAGCAGAGTTTGATGTTGGCCAAAAGAAATGTGTGTGAACTGCGACTTCAGCTCAGCCAGCTCAGATCTTTACAGGTACAGATCCAGAAACTGTGGTCCAGTCATCAAAATGCTGACTTAGTTCATTTTCATTCATCTTAATTTATACTGCACCAGTTCACAACAAATCATCTGAAGACGGCTGAAACAGTTCAGTTCAATTCAATGTAGTCCAATCATAACTACAACAAATCGACCTTATGAGCCACATTTGTCTATCTAACCCTTCAAACTCCACCGATCATTGGTGACCCCAAGAACTTTCATTTTATCACTTAAATATTTGTCAGCTTCTCAGAAATGTAGTGTTTAACTCTGTAAGCTAAATTGTGATGGATATCTGACCTCTTAGGTGATCTATCAAAGTTTTCCGGACATTTATATCTCATTCAAAAGGTTAACAATCTGGCCACAAAATGTAGTGTTTATATCGAAACTGTTTATGGTACACATTTTTTTTTTTTTTTATCATGTTTTCATCATAAAACAAGATCACTATCACTGATGTTGCTAACTGACCTCTATTTTGACCTGAAAATGATGAAGAAGCCCCTTCCTGTGAAACGTTCCCCTAGATTTAAAGGTTAATAACTGTTTTCATTTAAACTAAATAATAAGAATAATGATGTAGTTATGGACAATGAATGCAATCCGATCTTCATTTTCATCCATCCGTCATCCTGTTTGGACAAACATCTGCCTGGAGCAGTTGGGGGTGGCAAGCACCACACATTCACATGTTAATTCATTCATTGTCCAAACCACTTCATTCAGTTCAGGGTCGCGGGGAAGCTGGAGCCTATCCCAGCAGTCTTAGGCCGAAAGGCATTGTAGGCATACCTACATACCTCTAAACTGGGAATATCTGCTGAGAAAGAAGAAAAACAAAAGATCCAATTTCTGGTCATTTTATGGAAAACAAATCCAAAGTAACGTTAAACCATGAAATATGTTTCTGTAAATAATCACTTTATCATGAAGCAATTAATCACGTTTTGACTGAGATGGAAGATGGAAGAATGTGAACATGTGCTGTATGTCAGAGCTGACGTCTCAAACATCTGTTTCCATCTGGTCCTTGAGTGAATTTTGAGTGAAGACTTTTGAAAACAGTGGTTTACCACACCAGCATTAGAAGTTCTGATTGAAGTCACATATCAGTAGATTATTTCATTATCCGCGTACCGTAACTACCTCAATCCCATTTTAAGCCATATTGCCAATGATGTTTGGTAAATCAACCGTGTCCATTTTCATGTGTTCCAGCTGTCAAATCTGGAAGGTGTGAGTTTAATGCTGAGGATGATGAAGCAGGAGGTGGTGCAGCTGATGTGTGATCGGCTGAGTCAGTGTGAGGAGGCAGCATACAGACAGAGGTCTGAGATGGAGGAGGACAGGATCCAGTACGTCACTGCTGAGCAAGAGGTCCTCACACAGCTCAGGTAGATATATTCCGTTTTATACTCAAACACTTCAGATAAAGCTGTCAGAAAAAAAAAATGACAGCATCCTTGAGCATGTGAGAAATGGATAAAAGTTTGGAAAGGAAAGAGTGGAAACATGTTAGATCACTTCTCAGTTTCAACGTTCCTGAGCTTCACCTTCTCCATGTCAGTGTAAATTTTCATCTTGGTCACAAACTCACTTGTTTGAGTATTTTCCTTGTTGCTGAAGTTAAAGTCCAGACTGGACTTTGCACGAATGATTTCCGAAGTTAGAATTCAACTTTTATAACACTTGTGCACTTGAATCAAACTCAGTGATCCAGCTGAAGTGAAATCATTCGATAAACAGCACAGTGATGTCTGCAGGCATATAGTGACTGTAGGACACATATTGTTAAAAATAGAGCTAGGGGACTGGGGTGATTTAATCTGCTACGACACGGTTTTCCAGAGATGTCAGAGCTCATTTTCATGTTAGCATGCTAAACATTTAGTCCAAGCCACAGTACTGGCCTTTATAGAGCTTCATGAGGAAGAGTTTCTACATGAGCATGATACACTTATTTCACCACACAGCCAATCAAATCACACATGACTAGCGCTGTCTCTATTTTACACTTTTTTGTAGAAAATCATAGAAAAAGAAATGTTTCTCAGCTCAAGTTGAACTTTTAATAAGCTCATATTTCCAAGGCTGAATGATTGGGTGAAAGGCTTAAAGGAAATTAAGCACAATGTAGGAGACCTTTTTTTTTTTTTTTAAAGTATTTCTTAATGATTTTTAAGAATATTGTTTGTACACTAGGCAGCAACACTGTACATTCATGATCACAATCTCTACATGTCTAGGATCCTTTCTCTAGGTGAACAAGTGTTGCTTGTAGGAAGGTGAACACAGTTCTTTTGACCGTTCATCAATGTGAAGTTATTCCTTGTACACTATTGTGTTCATGTTTCTTTATTATTATTCTGCCAAATTTTGTCCCTTAACTTCTCTGAAACCATTTTTGTCATTTCAGCCATTCAAATATTAAACTCTTCGGTACATTTAGGAGAATTGTGCTATGACTTTTGTAATGGCAAACTTTTGTAGTTTTTGAGATATTTAGCATTTTGTAAAAGTAAATTCAGGCATGTGAGTGGATGAAAGCCTTACAAACCACTTCAACAGGGTTTCAACAGAGTTCTGCACCAGTTCTCAGTGTCGTCACATCGTGGTCCTGACTCCATTGTCTCTGAAGTTTCTCATTCATGGTGGAACTTTGCTTTTTATTGAAGCTGTCTCCATTTACACCGTGTCAAGTTGCATCACACTCATTGCTCCCAGCAGAGTCTGTTTATTACTATGCTGACATTAAAATCTGCATAGTCTAAATAATTAGACATTTTACCTTTTAACTAATACTTTTTGCAGTTTATTTAAAAAAGAAAAGGGGGTCATCTGTGAATGTTGTTCAATCAAGTCAGCTCAGTATTCTATTTTAATTTTGCTGTTTTAAACAAGCAGCAGATAAAAAAGATGGCCTGTGCATTCAGGGGATCTGTACTCTAGGGAAAATGTTGTCAGCAACACAGCCATGAAGAACACCACCTCACTCCCCACCATGGAAGAACTTGATTTGCCACCTACCATCGAGGGCCTCATTGAGGCCATTGACCGCCTGTCCTGAGGGAATGCACCAGGCAGTTACGGAATCCCACCAGAGGCTGTGAAGGCTGCAAGAGAGAACTCATTCCTCTGACATCTCCACAAGCTTTTGCTTCATTGCTGGAAAGAGGGAACAATACCCCAAGCATCGTTGGAAAAACCTTCACCAGGGTAATAGTAAACCACCTGCAGGTACTTGCTGACAGCATATATCCCGAGTTGCAGTGTGGATTCCGGGTCAACCAATCAACCATTGACATAGTGTTCTCCCTCAGGCAGCTGCAGGAAAAGTGCTGTGAACAGCGACATCCCTTGTTCCTTGTCTTCATCGACATGACCAAGGTTTGACTTGGTAAGTCGGTCTGGTCTCTTTGCCCTCCTCCACCAAATTGGATAACCCCCCCAAGCTTCTGAAGATGGTTGAGTCAATCCATGACAACAAGTCTGACACAGCTCTGGCACCATTAAGAGCAGCATGAAACACAGGTGTGCCCTGACACATTTTACTCCTGCTGTATACGTTCACCAAGTCTCAAGATGGCATCTTCCTCCACACACAAAGCTACGGAACCTCTTCAGTGCTGCTCACACTAAAGCCACTCTCCACAAGTGATTCATCACTTGCTTCGCAGAGGCAAGTACAGAGTTTGTCCTCACCATCAGTCTCAAGAAGACCAGCATCTTGGGTCAGGATGTCAGCACCAGTCCCACAATCACCATCAACGATCACACCCTGAAGCTGGTGGACATGTTCACATACCTCAGCTCTACAGTCTCCAGCAACCTATCCCTGAAAGGCAAGCTTAATGTGAGGATAGGCAAAGCAGCAACCACCATGGCCCGCCTAACAAAGCATGTATAGGAAAACCTCATGCTGACCCTCAATGCTAAGATGAAGGTATACCAAGCATGCATGTTAAGCACCCTTTTGTATGGCAGTGAGGCTTGGAACCTCTATTTGTGCCAAGAGCGAAGTTGAACGCCTTCCACTTGCGCAACCTCAGACGACTCCTTGGCATCACCTAGCTGGATTGTGTCTCCAGCACAAGCGTTTTGGCCAGGCATGTCAAGCATGTTTGCCATCCTCTCCCAGAAGTGCCTGCGCTAACTCGGGACACGAATGAGAATGGACGATGGCCGCATTCCAAAGGCATCCTTTATGGTGAGCTCACCACAGGAATTTGCCCAACTGGACAACCCGCCCTGCAAGAGGGCTCTTAAGTCATGCATCAATACCTCTGACCATTCTAGCTGGTGTGCAAAAGTCAAAACTGGCCTCAAGAAGGCCGAGGAGAAAAGAAAGATCCAGCGTGAATACAGGAAGAGCCGGAAACAGTGGAGAATCCAGTCTTCTCCTATGGTCCCTATACATGACCACATTTGCAGCAAGTGTGGTAGGAGCTGCAGCTCTCGCATTGGCTTATTTAACCACAGCCGGCGCTGCAGATATACACACACACACACACACACTTACTTTCATTTTACAATGAGATCTTTTTTTTTTTTTTTTTTAATGAGTGTCATGTTTCTTGTAGACTTTGGTTTGAGTGTTTTCTGTGATTTTGATATCAGGAAGTTGTTACTATGGCAACTTTATAGGAAAAATTAATGTGTTCAATTCAGATAATTCTTGGTAAAGGAAAAAAAAAAGATGTTATTTCAAAACATCTGAAGTCAACATGTTAAAAAAAAAATCAGTCAAACACAGAATCTTTCATTAAGATACAAAAATCAAACTGCGAAGTCATGTGAACTCCGGTATTTTACTTACTCTCTTTCCAAAACAAGAATCGTGTCTTCATCGTGCTGCCTGTAAGAAAATGTCCCTCTCCTTGAAAATGGACGTAGACATGACTGACAGGAGACCTCACCAGTTTTCTGCCTTTCAGTGTGCAGGTGACCTTTGAAAACTCCTTTGCCTGGGGCATCACAAAAAGCATCAGTATAAAGCATGCAATTCCCAGATCAACTTGTGGGAACATTCACTGTGGATCCCAATAAAAGAGATTCTGGTAAAATGACATAGAGAAAAATCATGAAGAAGAAGTTAACAAAACTTTAGAATAAACAGTGAAGAATGAGTGTGAGGATGTTGGTGACACACCATTAACCAGTTCAACTACATAGAAAGCCAGCTCTAGTCGAGCAAGCAGCATCATTAAACCTCCACCAATATTTTCAGGATTTTTTATGACCTGGAATCTATTTAAATGAAAAAGAGAAGTTCAGAAAATGTCTGAAACCACCTGCAGTACAGTGGTCAGACTCACTCAGATGTTCCGATCCTTCAATTTCTTCAATCCTGTTTTAGATTCTTTAACATTCCCCAAACATGTTTCTGTGTGTGTTCAGCTCTGCCAGCTTGTCAGTTGTTCTATCAGACACTTGTTTCCAGTTGCCAACTCTGTGTGGTGCTGAACATGGTCCTGGATAAATATGCTTCACAAATAATGCACCTCGTTGTTTGTTATTATTATAGCTCCATTTTTCAATTGATCAAAACATTGAGTTCATTTTGTAGAAGTAAAATAAATTTCCTATCAAAGCAGTTTATCCATTTGGTGAATGGAAATACAATATGTTAGTATCAGAGTTCTTCCTCCCCTAAAGAACTCCAGGGTGATTGTTTCAGGGAAATATTTTGGGGAGAGATAAATAGTTTTCAATGTTAGTGGAAATGTGCAAAGGTTTTTAAAAAGCTTAGACAAATAAGAAAAGTTTCTGTAGTGGAAAAGAAGCTCATTACTAGTTCTCTTCAGCTTTACTAGAACCTGCTTTTGTTCTGGTTTAGGTTTCATCTCCTTCACCAGCCAGCTATGTGCACTGTACCAGTGCTTCGTCCTCTGTTAGCATTGGTTTATTTGAATCTGACCAGACATGACTCTAAGACAAGGAGATTGATTGATACTTTAGTGCAGTGGTTCCCAACCCCTACCCAAGTGCTTTGTCCAAAGAGCAACCAACAGAGGCTTTGATGCCAAGTTTTGATTGTTCCAGGTTTTGATATGAAGATGAAATGAGGTGTATCTCCTCACATTTTTCTTAATCATCAGGATATTTTGTTCACATTGGAACCAGTCTTTTAGAGCCTGAAAACATTTGAAACCACATCCCAAAGTGAATAAACAGGAATCAGAAATTCTGTTTGTATACAACAAAATTATTAAAAATGATATTCCTCTTTCTGAAATTAAAAGATTGACACAGTTTATTGTGTCAGTATATTATTGTGTCAGTTGGTATAGTTATACAACAGGTATAGTTTGGTGAGCTATGGTGCGGAAATGTCTTGGAAACACCACAGTGTATATGTTTTGTCTTTACAAAAAAAGTGTATCTGTTTATAATTATCTTAACTTTGGTGTCAACCAGAAGCATACTTTATGGTGAGAAGCAGCTGATGCTTTTCAGAATGGCAAGCATGGATTACCACGGGATGGGATGGAGGAGTCCATGGCTTTGCATGAGAAGAATCATCAGGGAAAATTGATTGCAAACTAAGATGAAAGCTGTTTGTAAGGCCAAAATAGTCTGGTACCCAAGGCAAGATAGAAGAGGAGAAATGGGGAAAAGACAGATTTAAAAATATATCAATGGGATAAAGACAATGAAACTGAAAGTTTATGGTTTATAGTTACTGGTGTTGGAGAAGAGTTGGATGACGTCAGCATTATTTTTATTCATATATAGCTAACATGAAATCCACCTTAAATTAATCACAGATATTTAGAAAGTGATATCAGGTAAATGTACACTAATCTGTCAGCGGTCTGTCCTTTAACATGAAACGATATTGTCACAAAATAGCATCATGAAAGTCCGCAAGAGTTGTTGCAGTCACATGCTGACAGATTCCTGTTGGAGAATAGCAGTAAATCAAATGGTCTCTGATTTTTAGATGATGTATGCACTGGTTCAGTTTTTTGCTTTCAGCGAGTTGGAGACGTATGTGGGACATCTGCAGAGCTCCACCTGCAGCAGAGGTCCAGTGTCAGTCACTCTGAGGGAGGTGGAGGCGGGAGCACTCAGCCTGCGCAATGTTGGAGAGGCTTTGGCCATCCTCAAAGGTTGGTGATTCACACATGTGACTTCAGACAGGTAGATCCTGCCAGGGTGTTGTTGGTGGTTAGAAAAGCTCTCTGTTGGGTTGTTCCAGCGATGTTTCCTGAGTTGCAGCTAAAGATGCGATCGGTGCTAAGGCTGGAGGTGGAGGTAGTGCGTTTCTTGAAGGAGGAACCACAGAAGATCGACTGCATGCTGAAGAGGGTCCGAGTGCTGAATGAAGGTCTCAGCTGTCTGCACAGGTGGCTAGGAGACACACTCAGATCTTCATCAGCTCTGATCAGGAAAAAATACTGAACCATGTTTCTGTCCACAGGTGTGTGTCGACCGCCCCAAACAGAGCAGCCCTCGTAGAGCCTCTGAAGGTCCTTGAAGTAGATCAGGAATCTCCAAAGATCCAGAGCCCACACAGCTCTCCCAAACCCCTGCCACAAATCTCCATCAGATGCCAAGCTGAAGGGAGCTCAGAAGACCCCGCCCCCTCAATCATGAAGGTGGTTCAGCCCCCCCACTGCCACTTCCTGATACCTGCCCATGGTCAACACTCACCTGTTGTTTCCAAGGTATAATGGACTGGTTCAGCTGTGGATACTTTCTTCTTTCAGTGCCTATTTTGGTCTCCTGCATGTCTGCTGACGTCAGCATAAAGTGGATTCTGATTGGTTCAAACTGCGCAGTATGTGTTTCCTTTATGAGCACCCCGCCACCTCTCTGTTTTCATGTCTTTGGCTTATCTAACAAGATGGAGGAGGTCCTGTTTAGATGATCTTGGTTCATAGACTTGCTGATGAACTCTGTGTTCCCTCATCAGAAACTCTCAGCTGTGTCACATTTTAAAATACATTATGTCACTAATGAATAAAACAAAAGAATAAAACACGCTTTATTAATCCTCGAAGTGCTCAGATACATTTTTCAAATCAGAGGTGCACTGGTGCACAGAAAACTATTTAGGTGCACAATCAAAATTTATGAAACCCTAAGTCTAATCTTTTAAAATTTTATCCATCCATCCAATTTCTTTTGTCTATTCAGGGTTAGGAAGCAAGAGCAGCAGCCTAAGTAGGGAAACCCAGATTACTCTCTCCACAGCCACATGTAGCAACTAATTATGGGGCATCCCAAGGCATTCCCAGGCCAGCCCAGAGACAGAATGCCTCCAGCATGTGGTCTCCTCCTGCAGGGACATGCCTGGAACACCTCACCAGGGAGGCATCCAGAAGGCATCCTGACCAGATGCCCGAGCCACCTCAACTGGTTCCTCTCAATCTGAAGGAGCAGTGGCTCTACTCATTTCAGCCACCTCTATTCGCAATCTTGTTCTTTTAGTTCCCAAACCATCCTATTCCGTCTGAGGACCATGGTCTCAGATTTTGAGGTGTTGATTCTCATCTCAGCTTCTTCACACTTGGCTGAGAATCGCTCAGGTGACAGGTGGAGATCACAACCAAATGAAGCCAACAGGACCACATCATCCGCAAAAAGCAGGGACCCAATCCTGAGGTCACCAAACCGGATCCCCTCAAAGTCCATAAAAGTTATGAACAGAATCAGTGATAAAGGGCAGCCTTGGCGGAGTCCAACCCTCACCGGAAACGAATCCGACTTACTACCGGCAATGTGGACCAAGCTCTGACACCTGTCGTACAAGGACCGGATAGCTTGTACAAGTCAGTCCGGTAACCCATGCTCCTACCCTTCACAGAAGTCCCTAGGGGACACGGTTGAACACCTTTTCCAAGTCCACAAAGCACATGTAGACTGGTTGGGCAAATTCCCATTCTCCATCCAGGACCCCAACGAGGGTATAGAGCTGGTCCACTGTTCCATGACCAGGACGAAAACCACACTGCTCCTGCTCAATCTGAGATTTGACTCCTCTCCACGGCCCCCAAACAGACCTTTCCGGGGGAGCCGAGAAGTGTGATCCCCCTGTGTTGTGCTGCAATACAGGGGGATATTGAAAAGGGGACCACCACCCTAGTCTGGCAGTCTAAAGGTACTGTGCATGCAATGCTGCTGTTTGTGATGTTTGGACTCCTAGATGAACACAAACTGCAGAACAGTTCTGAAAACAGTTGTACCAGAACCAGAATATTTTAATATACCAGATGCATCACACTGCATGAGATATAGTGACAGTTGTCTTCAGTCTGAGAACACTGCTGTCCTCATTTTTTGTCCTCCACAGACCACAGAGACCCCAAACAACAATCAGAGTCTGGACCAAGACCAGTCAGGACCAGGGCAGCCTCCCAGCTCTGATTCCAGTCAAACTCTACAGAGCACATACCCTGTTCAGGAGGTCCACGTGGACCTGAGGGGGTCCAGTCCTGGTCTGGATGAGGCTCCAATGTCACCAAGATCTGAACAGATTACACACCAGGACCAGGCTTTAAAAGGTAGGCCTGCAAAACCTGTCATAGCAGATTCCTAGTGGGGAAGTAAGAACAGCTCAGTGGTGTCCCCATGTGGGATTAGGATTCTGATTACCATGTGACTAGTAAATAAACCTGCAGGACCTGCTGGTCAAGCACCTCCCCATGTCTGAAAATAGCTGTTGGCGATGTGTGTTGTGTGTTTAAAAAAAATCTGAAGGGAACAAGCATCTGATCTCTGGGCGTGTTCTTTCAGAGGCTTCTTCAGTTGTGCTGCAATGAACACCATATCAGAACAGGTTTCTATGAACTAACAGATACCATGTGTTTTTTGCAGCAGCTGTTGGGCATCCTTTACCCATCTGCTCACACACAGTCAGCAGCAGTCAAACAAAGATGGACAAACCACCCCGCTCCAGTGTGGACAGAGACAGGAAGCAGAACATGGACAGGGACAGTAGTTCTCCTCCTTTTCCTCCTCCTGCTCCCCACAGGTCAGTTTACCAGAGGAATCAGAGAAAACTGAATCTCTATCTGGATGATGATAGTTTTTATTTTGTCTTCAGGGCCCAGGCTGTTGGTTCAGGGGACATGATCCAAAAACAGCCTGCTGGATCTCTGGTATGGGCACTCCAGTGAGGGGAAGCGCTGTTCAAAATTATTCATATTTGCACATTAACAGATAAGCTTCCTGAAGAGTGAAATGTTCAGTGTCACACAGTTTTAGTTCCTTTCTCTCTGTTTACAGCTGCAGGTTGAAATTAGAGCGCCCAGGATCCAGGCTGACTTTAGCTCAGATTTGCCTAACAAAAATAATGCCTCAAAAATAAACTAGTTTATTGAAAGAATGGATGAAAAGATGTTTTTTTTCTCAGATGGATCAATCAAAGCTAGGAGCAGGAGACACAGAACTGGGGTTTCGGTCTCACAATGTCAATGATCCTGAACAACTTAATAAAACTTGACATGATCAATGTCACTGTATCTGTAATAAAAATTTGGATGGACACATCTTTAACAAATAAAAAGGAAAAAGAAGAAGATGTGGATGGACTGATGTGCAAATCAGAATCCTGCTCAGAAGAAATGAGTAAAGGAGGTCTGTTTGTATGAATAAATTTAGTTATTAATGTTTCAAGTTTCAAGTTTATTTCTATAGTGCATGGTAAGAACAAAGCAGCACTCGTAAACTTTTTTTTTGATGAGTAAATTTTTATATACGTTGGATATGTATTATTCCAGATAATATTACAGTTGGATACATGGGGCTCAAACAGGGATTTATATAAAGATAATAATGCTTCTATTTGAAGAATGTGTCTTAATTTGATAAATAATCCTACCAGTTTGGATTGTTTTTTTAAACAACTCATCAATGTGCTTTTTGCATATCAATGCATATCACTTGCATTAAATGCAAAATCATTAATATAGACAATGAACAGAAGAGGACCTAGAATGGAACCTTGTGGGACTCCACAGTCTGTATTTTCCAGACCTGACCTTGCCCCATTTATGATCACATATTGCTTTCTTCCAATAACATAGTCCCTAAACCACTGGAGACCATATGTGCCATTATATGGAACATAAAATAAAATTAAAAGCCATTCATGCATCCACAAGAGATTGTGCTGTTTTAAATGCAAATGGTATAAAACTGATAAGAAATATCAAACTTTCTAAAAACACATTACCAAGTTGGAGAATGTACAGTGAAAACACGAATTGACCCTAGTGGGACCCCACAGGACAGTAGTGCTGTTGAAGAGGAGTTACCCACTTCTAAGAAAGAGAATCTATAGTCAACAAAAGGGAAGTACCATTTTGGCCATATGTGCTTGAGGACTTGAGGTCAACTGTTTTAAAAGCAGCAGTGAGGTCTAAAAGCACATTCTGTTGTACGTGAGGGGCTAGTAGGATCCAAAGAGCGGACACTGTCTGAGTACAGAGAGAGGTTTATTGATTTTCCACAGATTCCTGTGAATTCTTCCAACGGAGCTTTCAGAGACTGGCAGACTGGCGAGCATCAGGAGGCAGGCAGGCAGGGGAGCAAGCGAACGAGCAGGCAGGCTTTCTCTAGCAGGAGGAAGACAGGACAGGTTACAATCAGGGTCAAGCATAAGCAACGTGAGCTGAGGCCGAGAGCTGTTTTACCGCAGGGCAATCAACAATCTGGCGCTGGATAGCAGGCAGAGCTGGTCTTAAATAGGTGGTTCGTTGATTGCTGAGATGTGGATCAGGTGTGCCTCCAGTTGTCAGCTGACCACGCCCACCAGGGAACAGGAATCACCACACATTCAATAAAAGCTCTTTTAAAACTTATAAGTGCAGATTCCACTGTGAAATGATTATATTTAAAACCAGACTGAATTTTTGTGATGAAAATTATGTCCATTTAAAAAAGATATTAATTGGAGGAAAACAGCATTCACTAAAATCTTGGACAAAAAAATAAACTTCCACATTCGTCTGTTATTGCTTGAAATGGAGGAATCCACGATACATTTGTCATTAAAAGGCATTAGGGGTTCTACAATGAGAATAGTCTTGTTTTTATGTAAATGGAGACAACCGGTTCTAGAAAAGTGGTTCATAGTATGTTGTTTCCACTTGTTTCTGGGTAGTATGATGGCAACAAACCTGCAGCAGCCGAGGTTCAACACAAAGTCCAGGTGTGTGATCATCCAGCTGCTATCCGTCCTCCCCCAACATCTGTGTCAGCCCACAGCAAAGAAGAGGACCACAAACAGACAAAGGAACAAAAGGTGAATTTAGCTTTCTTAAAATATGTAGGTCTTGTGGATAGAGATAAATTGATTAGGTCTTGTACAGATATGTTGACTACAAGACAAAATTCTTTGAATAATCTGGTTGGGATGGGGTCTAAAATCCAAGCTGGAGGTTTAGATTAAACTGTTGTTCTGGTTAACTCAGGTACAGGACAGAAACACTCAAAATGAAAATCAGGTTCTACAGACAACAGCAGATCTGTTGCTATTTCATCTGCAACAAATCTGCTGTTGTAGATGAAATAGCATTAGTAGTGGGAGGAATATTACAGGTTGTCTCCCTTACAGAAACTTTTTTGCTTACAAAGAAGCTCATAAATCCATCAATCAATCAATCAATGAAGTATACTTTATTTATCCCTAAGGGGAAATTCAGAGTTCCAGTACAATCCACCCAAGTTCAGACACTCAAGCACAAAAACAACAATAATACAGAGTCATAGGATCAGGCAGACTGAAGCCTCGCAGCCAGCTTTATCCTGCGCACCTACAGATAAGAACAGAAGTACTTTAGGACTGAGGGTTGAGGACAAAAAAAAAGACGCCTGGTGTGTCTGGAGGCACACGTTCTGAACAGACTACTTCAGTGACATCTAGTGGCCAAAACTGTCATTTCAACTGATTGAGCTCAATAAACTGGAACGTTTTCATGTGTCCTGAGTTGTTTTATTTGATGTAACGTCTTTAGTTAGTGTAAAGTAATGTCAGTATGAAAGGATATTTAATTTAACCAGTCAGTATTTGTATTTGGTGCTCGAAAGAAAGACAATCTGCTCAACTGTGCTTGGGCTGAGACGGTTTTACCTCTTGCACGCCTCTCCTGCTTTGGAGAATATTCTTTCAGAAGGGTACTGATGCGGCTGGTATAGAAAGATATGTCTTGGCCAACTGAAACAGATGAGGTATAATGGTTGCATGTTGAGTCCAGTAGTTTAGAGGGTCATCTCCTCTTGGCAGATATGAAGCTGAGAGAAAGCGCTGAACTTCAACAGTTGCGTCAGCAGTGACACTGTGTCCTCGATTGAGTTCTCTAACCCTGCAGTCAAAAACATCCCAGAGGCTCTGTTCATTATTTTCACTGGTTGGTTGTGCTGTGTTGGCTGATGTTGCGACAGGAAAAGGTCGCTGTTGCTGAGAAGTTCCTCAGAAAACAGCAGAGCATTCAGACATTAAAGCTTTTACAGCTTTGGATGACTTTTCTGTGCAGCCAAAAGCCATAACTTTGAACTGTGGATCCAAAAGAGTAAAAACTGCAAGGATCCTTACAGTCTCCACAACACATCTTTCTCGCAGGTTTCTCTGAAGATTGATGGCTAACTGAGAGGCAGTTGGACTGACATTTCTCCTGAATCCTGTTATGAATTAGTCGGACCAGTGGAAATATTTTTGAGGCAGAAACTTTCCTCTCAGATGACAATTCCACAGTTGCTTCGTCAAAGGCGGCAAGAAGTTGAAGGCACTCACTGACCATGCCTTGGTCAGTGCTGTTGAAAGAGGTCAAATTTGTGTTAAGGGAGGACAAAGGTGCTGCCGTAGCTTCATGCTGCTTTCAGCAGATGTTGAAACAATGAATAAGTGTTGTTCCATTTTGTCTCAACTTCCTGGATGAGTTTCATCACAGGTTTTCCTATTTGCACCTGGATGTCTGAAAGCTTTTGCTTGGCACAACAAACATTGCACAGGCAATTTTAAATGGTTTTCTGCAATGATTTTCTTGTTGTGATTAATGCAGTTTAACTACTGACTTCAGAATTGTAGTTGTGTTTACAAACCACTTAAAACTATCTTTAAGCTCTGGACAGCAGTTCAACCTTTCACATCTTTTTGCAATACTGCTGATTACACACAGGTGTCAAAGGCATTCCCATCCCAATGGCATATTAATGCTTCAGTCAGGGTGTGAAAAAGAGTTGTTGTGGTGTATTCAGAAGGTTGTGGGTTCAAACCCAGGTACCAGATCTTGATAAATTGTGTTAGATGGCTCTTCTCCTAATACTTATGCTGAGAAAACAAAGCTAATAAATCTTGTGTGTTACCTTACCCATGTAAATCCTAACCTCTTCTGCAATTACACACTGCAGGAAGTTTTATTTGTGCAGACAGTCCACGCTAACTGTACAGCTTGCAACTCAAAACATCCTGCAGTGTGTAATCAATGGAAGAGCTTAAGATTTAAATGGTTATGGTAGCACACAAGATCGACTAGACATAGATCAACATCAGCATTAGGAGAAGTACAACCATCTGACACAACTTATCAAGATCTGATACCTGGGTTTGAACCCACAACCTTTTGAACACAAGGCAATTGCTTACAACACTAAGCCACAAAACAATATTAGTTTTGTTGTTAAAATGCTTCAAAGGAAACAAAGTTGCTCATGTTGAAAAAAATGTTTTAACAGATTACACAAGCAAACTTAAATGGATTTCTGCAATGATTTTTTTTCAATGATTAATGCAGTTTAACTACTGACTTGAGAATTGTAGTTGTTTTTACAAACTATTTAATACTACTGATTATGTAGTGATGTATTGGTAAAATGAACTGCCTTTTGTTCAGAAGGTCATGGGTTCAAACCCAGAAACCAGATCTTGCTAAATTGTGTTAGATGGTTGTACTTCTTTTCCTAATGATTATGCTGACAAAGGTGAGCTAATAAGAAAAGCATTCCAATTCCAATGGTCAAAATTTTTTACGCTTCTGCCAGATCCAGCTGAGAGCTGTGCTGGTGTAGTGGTAAAAGGAATGGGTTCTTGTTCCAATGTTACTGGGTTCAAAGCCTAATACACCACCCAGATGAAGCAAGGTTGTTGTGTGGCCCTATGGGCATTTACAGTACTGAAAAAAACACCTGAATCTCAAATAATAGAGAGTAAAGAGAAATATGAACACAAGTGTATGTATTGCGCACAAGTATGCACATTGTCGCAAATGTTTACGCACGGACCCCCTGAAGCCATTTTACATCCCACACACAGAAGCTGCACATCGCCATGACGGGAATTTAAATGGCTATACGACAGTGGCGTCAGAGCTGGAGGGCGAGGTCTGGAAGCAGAAACGTATGTGATTGTCAGACCACCTAGGTTGACACTCAGTGGGCATTATTGGCGATGGAACGACCATGGATCAATCCAGTTGGTCAAAAATGGGGTCGATCAGAAGGGGAGAGCCTACCGGTGCATCATGCACAGTTTTATTGAAATAGGAAACATATAAGGTATTGTACAAGCGTGATATGAAAAAAAAATACGTAAAACGGCCCACGGGCGGGCTGCTGCCAGTTAAGGCCGCAGCAGCCGGTCAGACAGGTAACAAACTTACCTGAGATTCTTTGAAGGCTTTCTGACCTTCAGTCCAACGTTCATAAACATTAAATAATACAGAAACTAATCCTTTAAACCTCCAATACAGAAACTTCAGGTGGATTGGGTTTATTGTAAAATTCCTGACAAAAAACAAAAGATTCCTGAAGAACTTCAACTTCTGGAAACTGGAGACTGAAGGGAAGAAGACAAACTAAGTAATCATTTGTTAGTTTGTACATTAATAAAAGAAGGTAGTTCTAGAAACCTGTTCTGTATGCGAGTCAAAGAACAGATCTTAGTCCATGATAACTTTAAGGTTTGTTACTGTAGTACTGGAAGCCAATGTTATACCATCCAGAGTAACTCCATAGCTAGAGAGTCTTCCTGGCGTTCTCAGGTCCAAAAACAAAAACCTCAGTAAGTCTGAATCTCCATGGTGAAAACTGGAGATGGAGAATTATTTACACTTATATCAGATAAATATGACTCAAACCAGCCTGATGTGGTCTCTTTAACCCAAAATCATGTACAGGCCTCTGAACAGCCTTCTGCAATCCATGCAGTATGGCTGTTTGTAGACCAAAGGTGCAGCTGGTGTCCTAATGCTCACCATGCTGCTCACCATGTATTGTTGCTCTATGTTTAGGACCTGCCTTAGACTGGTTCTCGTCATACCAATATGACAGATCTTTGCTTTGCAGTTACCTCCTGCTTTTATCTAACAAATTTGCCAAGTTAAGGTCCATTGTGTCACATTTTGAATTGGAAATCTTTATTTATGCTTCATCAAGATTGGATTATTGCAGTGGAATCTACACCTCTCTTATCAAAACCTCTTTAAAATGGTTACAAGTTGTTCAAAATGCTACTGCCAGGCTTTTGACAAAATCCACGTGACCCCAATTTTTATGCAACTACACTGGCTTCCGGTTTATTATGGAGGGCAATGCAAGATTATTTTAGTAACCTGGAGACATCTTCATGTACAGGCACCAGCCAGAGGGCATTTGAAACTATTTCCCCCAGCAGGTACCAATAAGGTCCTGCGCCCTGCTGATGGTGCCCCCTACAAAGTTAAAAACTAAAGGAGACAAAGCTTTCTGTTCAGTAGCCTCCAGTCTCTGGAACGCTCTTCCTTTGGACTTGAGATTGGTCAACTCTGTGGTGCTTTTTAAAGTCAGTTAAAAACACTTCTAATCTGCCTTTTATTATTTTTCATGGCGCACGTAATTTTACATCTTGAGATGTGTTGAATAAGGTGTTCAAGTTTGACTTGCTGTAATTTTTGGGCTATAAGCCACTACTTTTTTCCACATAAGTTGAATCCCACAGCTTAATCAAGGATGCGGCCACTTGATGGATTTTTACTGGTTAATGAGTCTTTTTTGCTTCATGCATACACTTGAACACACAAAGAAATGCATATGATGCAGCCTTCAAGCTAAAGGCCATTGATGGCTGTTGAGAAGGACATGGAGCTGCTGCACACTTGGTGAAAGGGGCGCTTACATTCTTACATCCTAGAAATGACGTTACTTATAATGCTGTGAACATGTTTTTGACCCTTCTTGATTTCTTCCTATTTTGCAAATTTGTCACATTTAAATATTTCACTTCATCACAGATTTCAATCGTAGAAAAACATTACCTGAGTAAATAGAAAATACAGTTTCTAAATTGATTAAGGAAAAATAGTTTTCCAAACCTACATGAGCCCATGTGAAAAAAAAATTGCACCTTTGAAAGTCATTTTTTGGAAAGTTGAGTTTAGTTTCACTGAGCACATTCAGGCTTGATTACTGCTGGACATGTTCTATTAGGAAGTCACTTACAGTAAATACAGCCTGTCTGAGAAAGTGAAGCAGGTTGTGAGATTTAGAAAAGAAACACATCATGTCATGGAATTTATCTGATGAAAAATAAATCTAGAAATCAACTGTGTTCTGTTCAGTTTGACGATGCACAGTTGTTGCAAGAGCGAGGTCTCAAGAGCTCTGCTTGCCGCTCAGGGTGTTATACCATTTTTTGGGCATTCACAAACAACCTTCACCCTGCCACACTAGTCAAAACAACTGACAGAAGATAATAGACACAGTCAAAGCTGAAACAAGCCTTGGAACATTCAGTTGTTGCATTCACTTACTAAAGCAAGCTTTCGAAACTACTTTAAACCATGCAGAATATATATTGCACTACATAAAAGAATTTATAAAAGAGTAACAATAAAACAAAAATTATGCTATATGTCTAATTCCCACTACACTTCCTTCCTCTTGATCCTAATAGGATCACCACAAGAAAATATACTGATACAAGCAAAGCCACAAAGGTTTAAGAGCATTCATCATAAAACATCCTGGAAGAAAAACACTCACACAGATGTCAGCATCTGTGTCAGCATCTGTGTGAGTGTTCTGTGTGAGCAGAAAAAAAGGAAAAAGGATCAGAGAGGGGGAGATCCGAAGCAGGAAGAGCCGAGGGACGTGATGACCTAAGGCAGTGTCAATCAGCCTAACCAATAAGGCTCTGATTCACGAATCCAACAGCAATCACACAAACAACAGGGGCAGCAGAAACAACAATGGAACCCCACTATGTAGGCAGGATCAGCTGAGTCATCAGGTAGACTAGAGCGCCTGGACCGAGTGACCTGACAAGGGGGGCAGAAGGGAAACCCAGAAAGGCAGTTGTAGGTAAGAAAAGTGACAGGGACACATAAACCAACCCACCCAGATAGCAGTACACTCCTAAGAACCAGACCACTGCACCACCACCAAAGATCAGCGCGGGCCACAGAAAAATTAACATTAACAGCACAAACAGTCACACCAAGCACGGTCCAAAGCCCCAAAAAAACAGAATCTGGAGAGGAGCCCGTGAAACAAGTGGAGTTCTGCTGTGCCACACCAGATTCAAACAGGGGAGGGGATTGAGTACGGGAGGCAACAGGGAAAGGAACATCCCAGGAAATGCATTTGTGACAGGGGTTCATGAAAGAGTAAATCAATCATACAGGTTGGGTCAAACCCAGGTGGAGGGGTGACTACACACAGTACAGGTCTGGGCCCCAGGTAGACCGCACAGGCAACCCCAGCCGATACACCTACCTGTTCCTTCAACAACAAGTTATTGCTATGAGCAGACATGTCAGTCATTTCAAAATAATCTACGTCCGGTTCATCATCATGCACAACCATGACCTTGTCCAATTGAGATCTGGGACCTGGAAAGAGATCACCAACGGGGGGAGTGTTAAAGGAATCAGTTAAGGTATGAGGCAAGATTATGACATTACTGCAAACAGAAAAATGAAGGAATGGGTCCTGGTGAGGACTTAGAACACAGACAACCTCATGTGATGACAAGAGTTATTAAAAGCCTCACCTCAATACCGGCCAGTAGGAGCACCCTGCAAAAGAGGTTCAAATGTAGTGTTAAATGTTAGTGTTATTTCCATTTTAGATTGTGCCATCTGTTGGCAGCAAATTGTAGTAGCTCTGACTTGCTATCTTGATTTTTTTTAAAGTACAAACTCTTCTTACATATTACCTCAAATTAGCTTTTTTTCTGAGGATTTTATGCCCGTTTGGAGGGTGTGTTGCAACGAAGATTTTTCAGCATATTTTTGGCTCTTTCAAGACTTGTTATGATGAGTCTCCATGGCAACGAAAGACTTGTTTACAATCGAGATCAATTGATTAAACTCTCACTAATCAGGATTATCAGCAAAACAACACATCAAATCCCGATGGAGTTGAAAAGAAAGAGAAGAGGATGCAGAGCGGGAGTCAGAGAACGAAGAAAGCGATGGATATTTAAACCATTTCTCCCGACCGTCCTCATGGGTAATGTAAGATCGCTAGCGAACAAAACAGACGAGCTTGAGATGCTAACAAGGTCTCAGAAAGAATAAAGAGAGTGCAGTATTATGTGCTTCACCGAGACATGGCTGCATGAACACATCCCTGACTGTAATGTGTCTGTACCGGGCTTTAAAACGGTCCGTGCAGACCGCAGTAGACAACACAGCGGAAAGCTAAAGGGTGGTAGAATTGCAGTGCTGGTTAACCAGCATTGGTGTCATCCTGGACATGTTACTGTCAAGGAGAAGATATGCACAAGGGACATGGAACTGTTAGCTGTGAGCTTCCGTCCATATTATTTACCCAGAGAGTTTACCTGTGTTATTCTGGTAGCGGTTTATATAATACCTGGTACCGCACCAGGAACACAGCCTGTAACGTCATCAGCTCCGTCGTTGCTCGGCTACAAACACAGCATCCAAACTCATTCATGGCGATCTCCGGAGACTTCAACAACGTCTCCCTCTCTGCAACTCTACCAACATTCCAGCAGTTTGTCAGCTGCTCCACCAGAGAAAATAAGATGTTGGACTTATTTTATGCAAATATGAATAATGTATACAGTTGTTCTGCCCCGCCTCCTTTAGGAAGATCTGACCATAATCTGGTTCTTCTCACCTCCACCTACAAGCCCATCGTTCAGCAGCAACCAGTCATCACAAAGACTATCAAAATCTGGTCTGCTGAAGCTGAAGATGCTCTTAGAGGAGGCTTTGAGGCTACAGACTGGAACGTCCTCTGTGAACCTCATAGAGACGACATCAACGCCATGACTGAGTGTGTGACAGATTACATAAACTTCTGTGTGGACAGCATCGTCCCAACAAGAACAGTGAGGTGCTTCCCCAATAACAAACCCTGGATCACCTGTGAGCTGAAAAAGCTGCTGAACATCAAAAAGAAAGCCTTCAGGGATGGAGACAGGGAGTTATTGAGGGCAACACAAAAACAACTTAAAACCCAAACTAAGAAGTGCAAGGAGGACTACAGGAAGAAGTTAGAAAGTCAGCTCCAGCAGAATAACCTGAGGGATGTGTGGTCTGGAATGAAGAAGATCACCGGCTTCAAGTTAAAGGGGGACCAGCCTGATGGAGGTCTGGACAGAGCTAATGAGCTGAACATATTCTTCAACAGGTTCAGTTCACCCCCTACCTCCAGCCCAACAGACCACACACCCTCCATAAGCCCACTGCTTTCCTGTCACGCCTCCAATCTGTCACCCTGCAGCTCAGTCATGGACCAGAACACAGCTTCATCTCCCTCCACATCAGGACATCCTGAGACCTCCACCTTGTTTGTCTCCTGCAATCAGGTTAAGAAGCAACTTGAGAAACTGAACCAGAACAAGGCTGCAGGTCCAGATGGTGTCAGTCCCAGAGTTCTCAAGACCTGCTCAGAACAACTATGTCCGATTCTCCAGCACCTTTTCAACACCAGTCTGAGACAAAATAGAGTCCCAGTGCTGTGGAAAACCTCCTGCCTTGTTCCAGTGCCTAAAAAAACACAACCAGCTGAACCAAGTGACAGACCAGTTGCCCTGACATCTCACATCATGAAAGTCCTGGAGAGACTCTTACTGGCTCACCTCAACAAGCAAGTAAACACCTTTCAGGACCCATTCCAGTTTGCATATCGTAATGGACTTGGGGTTGAAGATGCCATCATATACCTGCTCCAGAGAGCACACTCTCATCTGGACCATTCAGGCAGCACCCTGAGGGTCATGTTCTTTCATTTCTCAGTGCTTTTAATACCAGTCAGCCTGCTTTGTTATGTGAGAAGCTCCATAAATTCCAGGTGGATACCTCCACAACCACCTGGATCTATGACTACCTCACAAACAGACCCCAGTTTGTGAGACTGAAAGGTTGTGTGTCTGAGATGGAGGTCAGCAGCACTGGTGCACCACAAGGAACTGTACTCTGGCCATTCCTCTTCACTCTGTACACCTCAGACTTCCAGTACAACTCTGAGTCCTGTCATCTGCAGAAATACTCTGATGACTCTGCAGTTGTGGGGTGTATCAGGGATGGACAAGAAGCAGAGTACAGAGAACTGGTCAGTCAGTTTGTTAAATGGTGCGGTGACAATCATCTCATATTAAATAGCAGCAAAACAAAAGAGATGATTGTTGACTTCAGGAGGAAGAAGAATAAACAAAGCACTGTTTCCATCCTGGGAGAGGAGGTGGAGGTGGTGGAGGAATACAAGTATCTTGGAGTTCAGCTGGACAACAAACTGGACTGGAAATGCAACACTGACTACATCTACAAGAAAGGTCAGAGTAGACTGTACTTCTTAAGGAAGCTGAGATGGTTTAACGTCTGCACCAAGATGTTGCATATCCGCTATAAGTCTGTTGTGGAGAGTGCAGTCTGCTTTGGAGCATCTGCTGGGATAGTAGCATCAGAACCAGAGACTTGAAGAGAATCAACAAACTGATCCAGAAAGCTGCTTCTTTTTATTTTCAAAACAAATTAACTAAAAAAAAAAAACTACAATCATAATTAGATAGTTTTTTTTAAAACATGTTGGTTCCAGTCTGTCCATATTTGATGTGTTGTTAAATTACAAGTTTAATTATTGACAAAGACCCTTCTTAAATGTTTGCCTACCAGTAAAAAAAAGTGCTTTTTGTCATTTGTCATTAATTAAACTTGTAATTTAATAACGCATCAAATATGGACAGACTGGAACCTAGTATGATTGTAGTTATTTTATTGGTTAATTTATTTTGAAAATATTGAAAATCTTACATACTTCACCTTTAAGGGGTTAAGAGTGATATGTAAAGGATCAGAGAGGGGGGCAAAAAGTTCAAGGAAGCAAATCCAGGTTTCCACAGTGATCTGAGTGAACACAACAGTCTCTGACAGAATCAGGGTGCAGCTTTTCCCAGAAAATACCATCTGACTCTGTAGTTGAGGTGGGATATTGTGCTGCCTGTCGGCCATATCCGTTATCCTCTCAGTTCCAGAAAATCCCACAACTGAAACAGTTTGAGGACAAGGATGATCCGTCACCTTCAGAGTCAAAGTTAAAAAACAAACACACATGTCCACCATAAAAATCATATCCACACTGTTCACAGTCACAACCAGCAGCAGGGCTCCACCAGACCCTCTGGTTCTAGGATCCCTGGGCCCCATCAGCAGTGGCCAGGTACCTGCAGCCACATCTGCATATCAGGTGCTGCTCCAGGACTCAGAGCTGACATGGGAGGGAACCATGTTGGGAGCTTTTCTATTTTTTTCATCATGGATCTGATCGGTTGTTCTCTCAATGCAATCAATCAAATTTTTATATCCCAGAGATCAGGCAGAGGGAAGCACGCATGTCCTGAGGGGATGCTTCCGGCTAGATACGTTCAGGACTCATGGGCTAAGTGGAGACCATTGTGCCTGGTGGTTTTGTCTACTGAGGATGTGGAGGATGTCTACATCTTTGGACTGTTGGTGGTTCAGATTCTGCTGATTGTTGCTGGCGGAGTTCTGATCTACCTGAAAAAGAAGAAGAAAAGATTCTGGGAGCAACTGGCAGGCTGCCTGAATTCTACAACGGAATGTGCCAAGCAAGCAGTGCACAGACTATTGCGCTAACCGGACTCGACCATAAGCAGGATGTCAGCCTGGCCCAAACTGGCAGTCTGGTCTCAGTTCTGGAGCTGGTATGCAGAATTGATTCCAACATTAAGAGGATGTTGTATAAGCGCTGAAATCAATCCTCAGCCTTCTCCAAGGTTCAGGGCTCGCTGGATGCCGGACGAAGAAAATCAGACGGTACCTTTGGTATATTTCGCCTTTGCAAAGGGAGAGCCCCGTGCAGCTCCCTACACCCCAGGATCTGCAGCAGGACTCTGCCTTCTCTCTTCAACAGGCTGTTTTTATTAAATCATCATAGGTGGAGCGATACATACAGTTGGATAAATGTTCCCACAAAAAGTTCTCTACATTCACACACACACACACCGCATGACCATTTATGAAATTGTCTTCCTTTCCCCTACAACACTGAATCATGTATTCAATGGTCAATCGTATCCTTCCTGCTGTCATCTTCACGGTCTTAGCGTTATCTATCTCCTGTTATTCTAACTAAGTCTTGTGCAACACAGTGCTCTGTATTCTTCCATATACAGTTGCTGCAGAGAAAGTTTAGACAGACATGGGAATCTTTTTGTTTGTGTGTGTGAGAGAGAGAGAGAGAGAGGTCTAGCCTTATAAGCATTTCTTCTCCATCTTAAGTAATACAAAAGTAAATAAGAGTAATATTTGGTCCAGTAAAAAAAGAGTAAAATATTTGGTCCCATAATAGTAACATAAAACATCAAGCTTTCATATCAGAATTTATGTAGGTACAAAATCCTCCATCACAATGTCTGCTAGGATTGGTGGAAATGGACCCCCCACTCTTAAGGCCTATTCGAGGTTTGAGAATGAATCTGTTTGGATTCAGGTGACCCGTCCCTTAGTCCAATCCCGGCAGAACACAGATCCCACTTCTGACACCAAACTGGCATGGAATTTATGTGATGAAAAATAAATTTAGAAATCAACTGTGCAACAATGTACCGTTGTTGCAAGCAAGAGGTCTTGAGAGCTCTGCTTGCAGCTCAGGGTGTCACATCGTGCTTTAGGCATACACAAACAACCTTCGCCCGGCAGCACTAGTCAAAACAACTGACAGAATATGATAATAGACAGTCAAAGCAGAAACAGGCCTTGGAATAGAACATTCAGTTGTTACATACAACAATAAGAAAAAGCCTGGACAAAAATGTATCATGGGAAAGTTCCAAAGCCCAAACCATGTCTAACTACAAAAAAATTACAAAGAAACGTCTGCCAAGAAACATCTGGATAAATCCAAGACTTCTGGAAGACTTCTTCCAGTTAAAATAGTGTATTAGGACCTTAAAGGGGAACTATTCTGTGCATTTCAGACCGACCCTCTCCGTAGGCTGTCAGATCAGCCTGCGGGCAAAACCAGTGGATTGAGACTCTTCCGCATTAAGCCCCGCCTCCCGCCACTGCACTACATCGGGAGCGCGCACCGCACCTGCTTTCACCGTCATTGTAACATCTCATAAACAGAAGGATTAGGCTCATATGAACTCAATAAAAAAACAAACTACAATGTCAACACATAGCATCCAGCCCTACATGTTGGAACCTGAATCAGAGCCTGAAAACGAAGTGGAAAACAGCAACCCACAGCAACGAATGCAGCAGGATGTCTCTCTTTGGTAAACTCACCAGCCATCGTTGGAAATAACTTTATCCCACGTTTTCCACCCGCCTGATGTATTTGTACATGCCCTTGTTAACCAGTAGAAGGTAACCAATCACCCAACCTTATCCCCCGGGACGTCACAAGGATTTCCTCAGATACTTTTCTGATCGTGTAATGAAGGCCTGGAGAGCTCTTTTTCCATAATATATAAAACAACCATTTGAAAACAGCATTTTGTGTTTGCTCAGGTTATGTTGGGCTGATATTAAAATCTGTTTGATGATCTGAAGCATTGAAATGTGACAAATTTGCAAAATAAAAGGAAATCATGAATGGGGGAAAATACTTTTTGACAGTATTGTGCATACATACTGTGCAGCTGGTGTCCTGATAACCTTGCTAAGTGTTGCTACTGTGTGTTTGCAGACCGCTGCAGAGCAGCTGTGGACAGAAAACGATGCCTGGTTGCTCTGCTTTGTGCTGAAACCTCCACCTGCCTCTCTGTCCACTCCTCAGTCTTCAGACATAATTTCCTCCTCCTCCTCTGCTTCTTCTCCTTCAGCTTCTTCCTCCTCCTCCTCCTCCTCCAAGAAATGTAATTTTAGGTCTCCTCCTCCTTCCTCCTCCCAATGCTCCAGGCAGCAGTCTTCTCTGTGTCCTCTCTCCTCCTCCTCTTCTTCAGTTCCACCTGAAGACCATCCTCCTATCCCCCCCACCCCCCCATCCTCCCCTCATGTGCACAAGTATTCTATTGCATCTCTGAAACTAAGTAATCTCCTCCCCTCATTCAGCTGCGTTATGTCTAACTTCGGACCCGCCCACCAGAAGACCCTGCAACACTGAGGGCCAGCGCCACCTCATCCTCAGCTCCCGCTTTAACGCACAGCACGGCAACCAGTTGTCATCATCCCCTCATTCTCTCTGTTCCCAAACTCTTCTTCCTCCCCTCCCCTCTCCTTTCTTTCCATCCTCCATTCTACTTATAGCCACTGTGAGCTGCGTGGTGAGTGATATCCAAGCACCATGTTGTGACCCCAGCTCTCCTGGATGCAGCAGGACCCACCCTGGAAGACCAGCGCCATGATGCCTACCCAAAACCTCTGTCTGAATGAAGCCTGATATGGTAGTTTATCTTGCAATCATCCTCCTAAAAATCACGTAAACGCACCATTCACCATAAATTTCTCGGGTTTAACACATCAGGGCATCATCTGTGTTAAAACCTCTGACCTGAGGGGGCAAAAATTATGTAATGCAATAGTGTTGTATGTGACCAGTTTTACAAACAGCTTGTCAGTATGGTTGTCTGTGTACATGTCTGTAATCATTCCTCTGGCTGCATGGAGTGTTGCTTCTCGAGGCCTCAGCCTGTAAACATGGAGAACTAATAAAGGGCTTCCAAGGACCAAATCAAGACCTGCTTTTGTCCTTTAATTTCAGAGTATTGCTGAGTTGTTCAAGCAGAGGGCAACAGAGACCACACAGATATGCCTATGACCAGAACTGAATAGAACTGTGGATGTATGGATCATTTACAGTAAATCACTGTTTCTTAATCCTAGTCCAGTACACCTGATGCATTCATTCATTTTCCAAACCGCTTAGTCCAATTCAGGGTCGCGGGGAAGCTGGAGCCTATCCCGGCTGGCTTTGGGCAACAGGTAGGGTACACCCTGGACAGCTCGCCAGTCCATCGCAGGGCCACACACAGAGAGATGAACAACCACACTCATGCTCACACTCACTCCTAGGAGCAATTCAGAGTGACCAATTAACCTAACATGCATGTCTTTGGATGGTGGGAGGAAGCCGGAGTACCCGGAGAGAACCCACACATACACGGGGAGAACATGCAAACTCCACACAGAAAGGCCACTGACCAAACCAGACAAGGATCAAACCAGTGACCTTCTTGCTGTGAGGCCACAGTGCTAACCACTGCGCCACCGTGCAGCCCACACCTGATGCAGATGAACTTAATATCAAAGGCTGATAATAAGCCATTGATTTGAGGAGGGTTTGTTAAAGTAGGGTTACCTATCAGATGTGCAGGGCAGTGGATAGTAGTCCTTTTTCCACCAGAGTAGAGCAGGTTAGGATGAAAACAGAACCGCTGACTGGTGGCAGGTCAGTTTGTCACCAGAAATTATAATTAAACTTATAATTAAACTTGGCCCACAACTCAGTCCTGAAAATCCTCAGGGCCTTATATTTTTTTCTTTAAACACACACATACACACACACACACATACACGCAAAGACAAAATTTCATGAATCCCTTCATGGTTAGTGATCACTACTGTAAGTGCCTGTTTAAAAAATGTTTTCTAGTCTTCGCATGGGTCAGAGTTGTACATTTGCAAATTATCCAGTTCAGTCATCCAACACATTGTCAGTCACGCTAGAATTATTGCCAAGATTGCCTCAATAATAAACAGGGGAAATTATACAGCCCTTTTTATATTGAATATTTACAGAAATTTAAATATTGCAAATATTGTCAAATAAATACATGCAAAATAAAAAATGATGGAGGAATAAAATGTGTGTTGAAGGGAAATACTGTATGTGGTCAAAATGTGGTACTGACAAAAATAGTATTAAATCTATTAGTTAGAAGAGAATCAACAAACTGATCCAGAAAGCTGCTTCTGTGCTTGGAGTAACTCTGGAGCCGCTGGAGCTGATTGTCCAAAGAAGAATGCTGCACAAGCTGATGAAGATGATGGAGGATTCTTCACACCCTCTCCACAACACAGTGATGAAACAACAAAGTGTGTTCAGTGAGAGGCTTCTTCAGGTCCGATGTAAGACTGAAAGATACAGAAGATCATTCCTGCCAGCAGCCATCAGCCTCCGGAACAAGACCTCCTCTAGTTATTATTATTATATACTATAACATTGAATTTCCCTTTGGGGGTTAATAAAGTATTTTTCATTTCATTTTTTCATTTCATCCCCTTTTTAGCACAACCTTGTCTATCTGATCTGATCTTTCTCAATTTAACCTCCTTTATTAACTTATTGGGCCCTAATATACACAAAAATCATCAAAAACCAAAAAATACCACTTGTTTGCATTTTGTAAAATGACAAAGATATACTGAAAAGAAATAGCATTGTATGGCTGTGTGTCTGTTTTTCGTGATGCATCAGCATCAAATATAAACTGAAAGCATTTCAGAAATGAGGTTTCCAGTGAAGCTGACAGGAGCTCCAAGTGACATAGTTTTGTGATTGGTAGTGATGTGTATTGATATGAGGGTTCATCATACAGAATTATTTATCCACACAGAGAATACAGACTTTCTGTAAATAATATCTAATAATAATATTACAGTGACTTAACTCGCCAAACTACATGTGTGGAATTATTACTAACCGTGGTCATATACACTACTCAAAAAATAAAGGGAACACCTAAACAACACGATGTAACTCCAAGTCAACCAGACTTCTGTGAAATGGAACTGTCCACTTAGGAAGCAACACTGATTGACAATCAGTTCCACCTGCTGTTGTGCAAATGGAACAGACAACAGGTGGAAATTATAGGCAACTGGCAAGACACACCCAATAAAGGAGTGGTTCTGCAGGTGGAGACCACAGACCACTTCTCAGTTCCGATGCTTTCTGGCTGATGTTTTGGTCTGAATGCTGGCGGTGCTTTCACTCTAGTGGTAGCATGAGACGGAGTCTACAACCCACACAAGTGGCTCAGGTAGTGCAGCTCATCCAGGATGGCACATCAATGCCAGCTGTGGCAAGAAGGTTTGCTGTGTCTGTCAGCGTAGTGTCCAGAGCATGGAGGCGCTACCAGGAGACAGGCCAGTACATCAGGAGACGTGGAGGAGGCCGTGGGAGGACAACAACCCAGCAGCAGGACCGCTACCTCCTTCTTTGTGCAAGGAGGAACAGGAGGAGCACTGCCAGAGCCCTGCAGAATGAGCTCCAGCAGGACACAAATGTGCATGTGTCTGTTCCAACAGTCAGAAACAGACTCCATGAGGGTGGTATGAGGGCCCGACGTCCACAGGTGGGGGTTGTGCTTCCAGCCCAACACCGTTCAGGACGTTTGGCGTTTGCCAGAGAACACCAAGATTGGTAAATTCTCCACTGGCGCCCTGAGCTCTTCACAGATGGAAGCAGGTTCACACTGAGCACATGTGACAGACGTGACAGAGTCTGGAGACGCCGTGGAGAACGTTCTGCTGCCTGCAACATCCTCCAGCAGGACCGGTTTGGCAGTGGGTCAGTAATGGTGTGGGGGGGCATTTCTTTGGAGGGCCGCACAGCCCTCCATGTGCTCGCCAGAGGTAGCCTGACTGCCATTAGGTACCGAGATGAGATCCTCAGACCCCTTGTGGGACCATATGCTGGTGCGGTTGGCCCTGGGTTCCTCCTAATGCAAGACAATGCTAGACCTCATGTGGCTGGAGTGTGTCAGCAGTTCCTGCAACGCCAAGGCATTGATGTTATGGACCGGCCCTCCCGTTCCCCAGACCTGGATCCAGCTGAGCACATCTGGGACATCATGTCTCGCTCCATCCACCAACGCCAAGTTGCACCACAGACTGTCCAGGAGTTGGCGGATGCTTTAGTCCAGGTCTGGGAGGAGATCCCTCAGGAGAACATCCACCGCCTCATCAGGAGCATGCCCAGGCGTTGTAGGGAGGTCATACAGGCACGCGGAGGCCACACACACTACTGAGCCTCATTCTGACTTGTTTAAAGGACATTACATCAAAGTTGGATCAGCCTGTAGTGTGTTTTTCCACTTTCATTTGGAGTAGAACTCCAAATCCAGACCTCCATGGGTTATGTTTGATTTTCATTGATAATTTTTGTGTGATTTTGTTGTCAGAACATTCAACTATGGAAAGAACAAAGTATTTAATAAAATATTTAATTCATTCAGATCTACAACGTGTTACTTTAGTGTTCCCTTTACTTTTTGATCAGAGTATATATCCATCCATCTTCTGCCGCTTATCTGGGGTTGGGTCGTGGGGGCGGCAGCCTAAGCAGGAATGCCCAGACTTACAGCCACAGCTCCGGCTGGCCGCCTCAACAATAGAGACACGGAACACAGCCCATTCGGACTCAATGTCCCCCGCCTCACTCGGGACATGGTTGAAGCTCTGCTGAAGGTGGGATTTGAAGCTTGCTCTGACGTGGGACTCTACCAGACGTTCCCAGCAGACCCTC
Source organism: Telmatherina bonti (assembly GCF_933228915.1). Classification (NCBI taxonomy): domain Eukaryota; kingdom Metazoa; phylum Chordata; class Actinopteri; order Atheriniformes; family Telmatherinidae; genus Telmatherina; species Telmatherina bonti. The sequence goes on along the minus strand of NC_136625.1, from coordinate 41,711,826 downwards.
ACAACACGTTTGGGCCTGCCAGATCTGACCGGCAGCTCCACCCCACCAACTCCACCAACTCACCACCAGGTGGTGATCAGTTGAAGCTCCGCCCCCCTCTTCACCCGAGTGTCCAAGGCATGTGGCCGCAGGTCCGACGATACGACTACAAAATCGATCTTCGAACTGCGGCCCAGGGAATCCTGATGCCAGGTGTACATATGGACACTCTTATGTTGGAACATGGTGTTCGTTATGAACAATCCATGATGAGCACAGAAGTCCAATAACAAAACACCATTTGGGTTCAGAGGGGGGGGGGTCTTAGTGTCACTGCCCACGTGAGCATTGAAGTCCCCCAGCATCACAATGGAGTCCCCAGAAGGAGCACCCTCCAAGGACAAGGACTCCAAGGAGAAAGGGTGGGTACACTCTGAACTGCTGTTCGGTGCATAAGCACAGACAACAGTCAGGACCCGTCCCCCCATCCAGAGGCAGAGAGAAACTACCCTTTCATCCACCGGGGTAAACCCCAACGTGCAGGCACCAAGCTGGGGGCTGATGAGAATGCCCACACCTGCTTGGCACCTCTCACCATGAGCAACTCCAGAGTGGAAGAAAGTCCAGCCCCTCTCGAGGGTTCTGGTTCCAGAGCCCAAGCCATGCGTCGAGGTGAGTCCAACTATATCTACCTGGAACCGCTCAACCTCGCGCACAAGCTCAGGCTCCTTCCCTAGGGTTCAGAGTTCCACGTCCCTAGAGCCAGCTTCTGCAGCTGGGGATCGGACCACCAGGGTCCCCGCCCGGTGACCCATGTCCAGGCAAGGGAACATTTATGTTCATGGTTGTAGTCATCATAGGGGTCAGTGAGCCATACTTAGCCTGGTCCATCCTCCAGACACCTATTGCCATGGATAAACCTACCAGGCGCATAAAGCCCCCGACAACATAGCTGCTAGGATCTTCGGGACACACAAACCCCTCCACCACGATAAGGTGACAGCTCAGGGAGAGGGCCTTCTGTCCAGAAAAGGAAAAACTATGAAAGGGATACCCAAGTGTTACAGCCATATCTCCATACCTGACTGAGGAGATACACAAGAGAAATAGATACCAGGCAAATAAACCAGCTGTTCTCGACTAACTCAAGGTGTCTCCCAGTGGCAGGGCAATACCACACAAGCTAACCCACCAAGACTGAACACAGAAAAATACTGGAAAGACATATAAGAGAAGGAGGCATCACATAACAGTGAAGCACAGTGGTTAGGAGAACGAAGATTGCCTCAGTGACTCAGTGCCTCACGCATGATTCCTGGAATGTCTAAAGTTGTACAAGATCAACAGCAGTCCTAAGAGCCGTAATTGCTTACTCAATGAAGCTGTGGCAGAAAACCCTGGAGGCCAACTTCAAGCCAGTCGTACAAGTCTCCATCACATGTGGCATATATTAAGGAGATGTCCTGTCCTGCTGCTTTTCTGTATAGGCTTGAACCCCCTCAGCCAATTAATCAACAAGACTGGCAATGGAGACCGTCTCAGAAATGGGGCCACCATCATTCACCGCCTCTACATGGCATCTAGCTTTTACACTAGAGGTGAACGAGTCCTTGACTCACTGATCCACACCACCAGAATTTACAGCAGGGACAACGGAATGTCATTCGGACTGGAAAAATGTGGTAAAATTTTTACATCTATCATTCTTATTGATCTGCAGCTCATTTATTAGCATTGACTACACTTAAATTATCTGCTGAAACCAGAACTAACAATGTAAACAATGAAAAAAATAACTTTGATGCTTGACATTAAAGTCCTTCTCAGTTTTAACATCATACACATCAAGGCATGCTGGCACGAAAGTAAGGTTACAGATTATTCGTATGAGCTTGAGTAAGAGATCAGATAAGTGAGGTTCTAATATGTACTCATGAAGACAAACTGGGAGAGAAAATGGTGCTTAATCAGTCCTGTCCGTCATGGAGGGTGCATGGTCAGTAGATAATGAATCTGAGCAGTAATGGAGCTGTCATCTTCAGTTTGATCACAGAGGGTGGGGGTGTAGATGGTGACAGAAATATAGACCAAAACTAATGGTGTGCATGACAACAAGGGGTGTGACTGAAGAAACGTCTGCAGGGTCAGCAGGTGACCAACGACATCATTAACGTGGCTGTCAGAAAGATCGACCATTTACCACAGTTAGGGAAGGTTTCTCTGCTGTGCCTGCATATGTGTGTGTGTGTGTGTGTGCGCACGCGTGTGTGTGTGTGTGTGTGTGTGTGTGTGTGTTTCTGTAACACCTGAGTGTGTGCAGGAGACAGCTGGCTGAAACCTGCTAAAGTAATTAAATCAGAAATAAGTCATAAAGGAAATGACATGATAGAAAATTAGTGAGACCCCATCAGAAGAAAGGTGGAGGCAGTGTGATGGTTGTAGTGACAAAATATGACAAAACACACACTCATCAGCCACCAGCAGGCCACAAGATGACTTGGCCTGTGGACAACTTACACATGTGTAACCGACCCTCAGGTCCAAATTTAAGATCATGTGTGGTCAAGGATGGGCACAAACAAACTGTTTCCCTCAGGATCACAAGTTTATTAAAACAAAAGACGAAGAATTAAAAACAAACAAGCCAATGAAACCAGTTTGAAGGTCCGCAACAGTGGCCACAGTTAAAAACACTACAGGGGAGAAAGCATGGGTGAAAGCAGATCCCACCTAAAAGTCCTCTAATTAAAGAAACCTCACATGCAATAAAAAGAAGAAATTATATAAATAAAGAGACACGCTTATGCACTCAACAATAAAAACTTTTGAGGACAGGGTGATCACCTGATCCAACCCGAGCTTGACACTGACAGCTGAAACCACCAGGAGGGCCCCTGTACTTTTACTGGTCAGGCAGCACGAAGATCCTAAGGGCCATCCATCCATCCATCCATCTTCTGCTGCTTATCCGGGGTCAGGTCGCAGGGGCAGCAGCCTAAGTAGGGAAGCCCAGACTTCCCTCTCCTCAGCCACATTTGCCAACTCTGCGGGGGGGATCCCGAGGCGTTCCCAGGCCAGCCGAGAGATATAATCCCTCCAGCATGTCCTGGGTCTTCCCCGGGGTCTCCTCCCAGAGGGACGTGCCTGGAACACCTCACCAGGGAGGTCCAGGAGGCATCCTGACCAGATGCCCGAGCCACCTCAACTGGTTCCTCTCGATGCGGAGGAGCAGCGGCTCTACTCTGTTCTCCTCCCGGATGACCGAGCTCCTCACCCTATCTCTAAGGGAGAGCCCGGCCACCCTGCGGAGGAAACTCATTTCAGCCGCCTGTATACTAGATCTCGTTCTTTCGGTCATGACCCACAGCTCATGACCATAGGTGAGGGTAGGAACGTAGATTGACTGGTAAATCGAGAGCTTCACCTTCTGGCTCAGCTCCTTCTTCACCACGACAGACCGGCGCAGAGCCCGCATTACTGCAGACGCCGCACCGATCCGTCTGTCCATCTCACGCTCCATCCTTCCCTCACTCGTGAACAAGACCCCGAGATATTTAAACTCCTCCACCTGAGGCAGGACCTGACTCCCGACCCGGAGAGGGCAATCCACCCTATTCCGGCTGAGGACCATGGTCTCAGATTTGGAGGTGCTGATTCCCATCCCAACCGCTTCACACTTGGCTCGCTCAAGCGAGAGCTGGAGATCACGACCAGATGAAGCCAACAGGACCACGTCATCCGCAAAGAGCAGGGACCCAATCCTGAGGCCACCAAGTCGGATCCCCTCAACACCTCGGTTGCGCCTAGAAATTCTGTCCATATAAGTTATGAACAGAATCGGTGATGAAGGGCAGCCTTGGCGGAGTCCAACCCCCACCGGAAACGAATCCGACTTACTACCAGCAATGCGGACCAAGCTCTGACACCTGTCGTACAGGCTCGCACAAGGGGTCCGGTACCCCATACTCCCGGAGTAACCCCCACAGGAGCCTCCGGGGGACACGGTCGAATGCCTTCTCCAGGTCCACAAAGCACATGTAGACTGGTTGGGCAAACTCCCATGCCCCCTCCAGGACCCCAAAGAGGGTATAGAGCTGGTCCACTGTTCCGCGACCAGGACGAAAACCACACTGCTCCTCCTCAATCCGAGATTCGACTATCCGGCGACCCTCCTCTCCAGGACCCCTGAATAGACCTTACCAGGGAGGCTGAGGAGTTGGATTCCCCTGTAATTGGAACACACCCTCCGGTCCCCCTTCTTAAAAAGGGGGACCACCACCCCAGTCTGCCAATCCAGCGGTACTGCCCCCAATGTCCACGCGATACTGCAGAGGCGTGTCACCCAGGACAGCCCCACAGCATCCAGAGCCTTAAGGAACTCCGGGCGGATCTCATCCACCCCCGGGGCCTTGCCACCAAGGAGCTTTTTGACCACATCAGCGACTTCAGCCCCAGAGATAGGAGAGTCCACCCCTGAGTCCACCAGCTCTGCTTCCTCATCGGAAGACGTGTTGGTGGGATTGAGGAGGTCTTCGAAGTATTCCTTCCACCGACCCACAACGTCCCGAGTTGAGGTCAGCAGCTCCCCACCTCCACTGTACACAGTATTGATGGAGCACTGCTTCCCCCTCCTGAGCCGCCGGATGGTGGATGCCACATGCCGCTTAGCCCGCCAGTACCCATCAGCTGCCTCCAGAGTCCCACAGGCCAAGAAGGCCCGATAGGACTCCTTCTTCAGCTTGACGCCATCTCTCACTGCTGGTGTCCACCAACGAGTCCTGAGATTACCGCCACGACAGGCACCAACGACCTTACAGCCACAGCTCCGGCTGGCCGCCTCAGCAATAGAGGCACGGAACACAGCCCATTCAGACTCAATGTCCCCCGCCTCACCCAGGACATGTTCGAAGCTCTGCTGAAGGTGGGAGTTGAAGCTCGCTCTGACAGGGGACTCAGCCAGACGTTCCCAGCAGACCCTCACAACACGTTTGGGCCTGCCACCAGACGCTCGCTCTCGTACCCCACCTCCAGGCCTGGCTCCAGAGGGGGGTCCCGGTAACCCGCGTCTGGGCAAGGGAACATTCATGCCCAGGTTGGTCGTCATCATAGAGGTCGATGAGCCGTGCTTGGTCTGGTCCCTCCCCTACACACTCAAAAATAGAGGTACCAGCTTGTACCTAAAAAGGTACAAATGCTTGTCGCTGGGGGTGTACTCTTTTGAGAGACATTTCTGTACCCTTCAGTTCTGGTCTATTTTTGTACCTTATCAAGTTCAACCTCACCTTTTCAAGTTATGTTTTTTATGTTTTCCACAGCATTAGGCCTGGTCCATGCCACTTAGCAATATTATCTTATCTTTAATCTAGAAATAATCTTCAAAAACTCAAAATACTGACCAGATATACACTTAGTTTGCAGCATCTGACCTTCATTGTCTGGTGTAGTAAATGACTGTTAAGTAGTACTACTGTCATCACTTAACTCTGCTCTAGTTTGTAACATTACAGCCATTAACATTACATTTTTCAATGCTGCAGGTACCCTTATGGTCGAAATGGTACAAATTTGTACTTTATGTCACTTTGAACCCTTTTTCGTACTCTGAAGGTGTGCTTCTGGTCTCTTAAAGACCAGTATTGTACTTTTGAGAGAACATTTCTTTAAAATGTACCTATAGGTACAGAAATGTCCTTATCTTGTACCTCTATTTTTGAGAGTGTAGACACCTGTTTGCCATGGGTGACCCTGATCTTCGGGATGCACAAACCTCTCCACCACGATAAGGTGACGGCTCAGGGAGGGGAGATCCTGAGGACAAAAGATAAAAAATGAACGATCAGTTGATTTAAAAGAATAAAACCATATGTAAAACACAATAAAACAAACTGAACAAACCGACAGTGGTCGGAAGGTTTGGCGTCTACAAAAAGAAGAAAGACAGGTAAAAATGATTGCGTGCACACACACACACACACACACACATACCTCAAGGTGCGTATGTATACATTCATTCGTATGTACTTTTCCCATTCTAGATTGCGCCGTCTGATGGCAGCAAATTGTAGTAGCTCTGACTTGCTATCTTAAAAGTACAAACTCTTCTCACATTGATATTAGCTCAAATTAGGTCTTTTTTCTGAGGATTTCATGCCAGTTCGGAGGGTGTGCTGCAAGGGAGTTTTTTCTGCATATTTTTGGTTCTCCCAAGACTCATTAAGATGTGTCTCCATGGCAACAAAAGACTTGTTTACAATTGGGATCAACTGATTAAACTCTCACTAATCAGGATTATCAGCGAAACAACACATCAAATCCTGATGGAGTTGAAAAGGAAGAGAAGAGGATGCAGAGCGGGAGTGAGAAAGAGGACAAAGCGATGGAGATTTAAACCATATCTACCAACTGTCCTCATGGGTAATGTGAGATTGCTAGCTAACAAAACAGATGAGCTGGAGATGTCTTACAATGTCTCAGAAAGAATACAGAGAGTGCAGTACTATGTGCTTCACCGAGACATGGCTGCATGAACACATCCCTGACTGTAATGTGTCTGTACCGGGCTTTAAAACGGTCCATGCAGACCGCAGTAGACAACACAGCAGAAAGCTAAAGGGTGGTGGAATTGCAGTGCTGGTTAACCAGCGTTGGTGTCATCCTGGACATGTTACTGTCAAGGTGAAGATATGCACAAAGGACATGGAACTGTTAGCGTTTTATATAATACCAGGTACCACACCAGATACAGCCTGTGAAGTCATTAGCTCCGTCGTTGCTCGGCTACAAACACAGCATCCAAACTCATTCATGGCGATCTCCGGAGACTTCAACAACGTCTCCCTCTCTGCAACTCTACCAACATTCCAGCAGTTTGTCAGCTGCTCCACCAGAGAAAATAAGTTGTTGGACTTATTTTATTCAAATATGAATATGAATGAATATGAATAAATATGATTCTCCCTCTCCTCTTTAGTCTGCAGGACACATTATTCGTAGCCTGGCACACCGGACTGGAGTGCTCTATATATTCAGTACAGAGTGTCTCAGTCTTGAGTTGCTCCCCTTTAAGGAGATTTGCATCGGTCTGAAACAAACCGGCCACTCTGATTGGTTGATCTGAGGAGACTCTTGCCTCTTGCCTTGTGTCGCAACGTATTCTTCAAAACATTCAAGATGGCGCAGAGACGTAGCGGGAGTTAGTTTCTTTTTGCCATTAATGCTATTTTAAATTACCAGAAACATATCAAATCCTTAAAACCTCAACAACTGACAGGCCTTTCTTTCTTCTGTACTGCATGTCATTGTTTATTTTCTTCTGTTGCATTCGGTGTACTGAACACTTCCGGACATTGTAGGCTGCCACTTTGCTAACGTCACGTCCGCCATTTTTCTGATTATTTTACTCTGCGCTTAATTCTCCTGCCTTGTTAATCTGTTAATGCGATTGAGTTGCCAGACTCTACGCTGGAACAGCGAGAGAGTCTGGCTTTCCAGGCTACGCTGTCCATGCTTTTCACAAACTATTTAAAATTCTTCCACCGGAGAAACTTTCTCTCTGAGGCCACATCCACATCAGCCTTTCTGATCCGAATTCGAGTCTGTTTGCTCAGAAAGTCCACTTCGTTTGGGGAAATGTGAATGCGCCAAATGCATTCTGATTCGGATCAAGGGAGCAGACTCGGTCCGTCTACAAATGCAGGTCTCGGCCCGTTTCAATTGGACCAAATACAGGAATTGGACTACAAAACAAGTCCCTTCCTGCATGTGGTGTATCACTGCGTTGTGGGTAAATACATAGTGATGGCGTTAAGGGTCCTCTGCCTCATGTTCATACTGCGTCCATTGTTGCAGTGTATTTCTACAGCATACTTGCATAATGTAGCAGTGGGCCACTGGGATCCTGCAGAAGCTGCAGACCAATAAGAAGAGAGGAACTGGAGGAAGGACTAATTGGCAGCAGGTGCAACTGCAGGACTCCACTCTTTAAAAAACCCTGTGTGTGCTCTCTCCTGACTTTTGATACTCTGTACCTCTGGTAAGAGACTTTGGGAGTTTAATGGTTTCATAAGTTTTAGTATTTTAATTGTTAGGGTACTGTAGGGGTGTAAGACCCTGAGGTATTTGTATTTTATTATTGTAATTTTGGGTCTGCCACATTTGTTTAATAATGTTTTATGTGTTTGGGTTGTTAGGTACAACACTGGCCCCTGTTTTGTTTGAGTTAGTTGTGATACATTTTTAGGTTATCGATCTTATTTCATTTTAGAGTTTTAACATCTTCTTTTCTTGTTTCTAGTGCTGAGGCTGGTGTGGTCCGCCATCCACCGGCCTGGTTTGGATGCTGGGAGTTCACTTTTGAGGGTGATGTGTTGTATATAGTTATTGGTGTGGTGATTTTCATTTGAGTTGTTTATGTAGACCCCTTTGTTTAAGAGTTAGTATACTCCCAGCTCTGCTCTTGGTGAGTGGTTGGCCTCCCAGTCTCAGCATGACATTGTCATCTTGTTGCTTCTTATCTGCTTTTATCTGAGTTTTAGAGTTATAAAATAAAACAGATGTGGTACGACCAATACTGACTGTTGTGGCCTTTTTATTTAAGCCCCTGCTAATCAGCCTTTCCGGCTACAATAAGACACAATAAAAACCCAAAACAGCCATAGTTTCGTCTCCATGTTAAACTCGTGGGTGGAGGAAACAATTTTCTTCTTCATGCGGGTCTTGTCCTCTCTTCTGCTAAATACTAGTGCAGTACCACCTCTGGTGGAAGGGTGTGAACAGCGTGAATACGATCTCTGTCTACATGGATACACCCCCCCTACAACTGAACCGAGTCCCCAATGGGACAGAGTCTAGCGGACCATCTTGATGGGAATGCACCCTAAAATGCTCTTTTTATATCTTCATCTTCATCTTCTGCCGCTTATCCGGGGTCGGGTCGCAGGGGGAGCAGCCTAAGTAAGGAATCCCAGACTTCCCTCTCCCCAGCCGCATTTGCTAACTCTGCAGGGGGGGGGTCCCGAGGCGTTCCGAGGCCAGCGGAGAGATAGCATCCCTTCAGCGTGTCCTGGGTTTTCCCCGGGGTCTCCTCCCAGAGGGACATGCCTGGAACACCTCACCAGGGAGGCATCCAGGAGGCATCCTGACCAGATGCCCGAGCCACCTCAACTGGTTCCTCTTGATGCGGAGGAGCAGCAGCTCTACTCTGAGCCCCTCCCGGATGACCGAGCTCCTCACCCTATCTCTAGGGGAGAGCCTGGCCACCCTGTGGAGAAAACTCATTTCAGCCGCCTGTATACGAGATCTCGTTCTTTCGGTTACGACCCACAGCTCATGACCATAGGTGAGGGTAGGAACGTAGATCGACTGGTCTGTCGATCTCACACTCCATCTTTCCCTCACTTGTGAGCAAGAACCTGAGATATTTAAACTCCACTTCAGGCAGGACCTGACTCCCGACCCGGAGAGGGCAATCCACCCTATTCCGGCTGAGGACCATGGTCTCAGATTTGGAGGTGCTGATTCTCATCCCAGCCGCTTCGCACTCGGGCACGAATAGCTCCAGTGAGAGCTGAAGATCATGACTAGATGAAGCCAACAGGACTACGTCATCTGCAGGGACCCAATCCTGAGGCCACCATCCCCTCAACACCTCGGTTGCGCCAAGAAATTCTGTCCATACATATTATAAACAGAATCGGTGATAAAGGGCAGCCATGGCGGAGTCCAGCCCTCACTGGAAACGAATCCGACTTACTTCCGGCAATGTGGACCAAGCTCTGACACCTGTCGTACAGGGACCGGACAGCTCGTACAAGGGGTGTCCGGTACCCCATACTCCCGGAGTACCCCCAACAGGAGCCTCCGGAGGACACGGTCGAACGCCTTCTCCAGGTGCACAAAGCACATGTAGACTGGTTGGGCAAACTCCCATGCCCCCTCCAGGACCCCAAAGAGGGTATAGAGCTGGTCCACTGTTCCGCGACCAGGACGAAAACCACACTGCTCCTCCTCAATCAGAGATTCAACTATCCGGCGACCCTCCTCTCCAGAACCTTACCAGGTAGGCTGAGAAGTGTGATTCCCCTGTAATTGGAACACACCAGTCTGCCAATCATGCGGCACTGTCCCTGATGTCCATGTGATGCTGCAGAGGCGTGACAGCCAGGACAGCCCACAGCATCCAGAGCCTTAAAGAACTCCGGGCGGATCTCATCAATCCCCGGGGCCTTGCCGCCAAGGAGCTTTTTAACCACCTCAGCGACTTCAGCCCCAGAGATAGGAGAGTCCACCCCTGAGTCCCTCAGCTCTGCTTCCTCATCGGAAGACATGTTGGAAGGATTGAGGAGGTCTTCAAAGTATTCTCTCCACCGACCCACAACGTCCCGAGTTGAGGCCAGCAGCTCCCCATCTCCACTGTACACAGTGTTGATGGAGCACTGCTTCCCCCTCCTGAGCCGCCGGATGGTGGACCAGAATCGCCTCGAAGCCGTCCGGAAGTCTTTCTCCATGGCCTCGCCGAACTCCTCCTATGCGCGAGTTTTTGCCTTGGAGACAGTGGAAGCCGCATGCCGGTTAGCCTGTCAGTACCCCCCATCAGCTGGCCAAGAAGGCCCGATAGGACTCCTTCTTCAGCTTGACGGCATCCCTCGCTGCTGGTGTCCACCAACGAGTTCTGGGATTACCGCCTTGACAGGCGCCAACAACCTTACGGCCACAGCTCCGGCTGGCCGCCTTAACAATAGAGGCACGGAACACAGCCCATTCGGACTCAATGTCCCTCGCCTCACTTGGTACATATTTGAAGCTCGCTCTGATGGGGCACTCAGTCAGATGTTCCCAGCAGACCCTCACGACACGTTTAGGCCTGCCAGATCTGACCAGCTTCCTCCCAACTGACCAACAGGTGGTGATCAGTTGAAGCTCCACCCCCCTCTTCACCCAAGTGTCCAAGGCATGTGGCCGCAGGTCCGACGATACGACTACAAAATCGATCTTCGAACTGCGGCCCAGGGAGTCCTGATGCCAGGTGTACATTATGTTGGAACGTGGTGTTCGTTATGGACAATCCATGACGAGCACAGAAGTCCAACAACAAAACAACATTTGGGTTCAGAGGTGGGGGGGGGGGGGGGGGGGGGGGGGGGGGCTGCCTTCCAATCACTCCTCTCTAGGTCTCACTGTCATTGCCCACGTGAGCATTGAAGTCTCCCAGCAGAACAATGGAGTCCCCAGAAGGAGCACCCTCCAGCACTCCCTCCAAGGACTCCGGAAAGGGTGGGTACTTTGAAGTGCTGTTCGGTGCATAAACACAGACAACAGTCAGGACCCGTCCCCCCACCCGGAGGCGGAGGGAAACTACCCTTTCATCCACCGGAGTAAACCCCAATGTGCAGGCACCAAGCTGGATGCTGATGAGAATGCCCACACCTGCTCGGCGCCTCACACCATGAGCAGAGTGAAAGAAGGTCCACCCCCTCTCGAGGGTACTGGTTCCAGAGCCCAAGCTATGCGTCGAGGTGAGTCCAACTATATGTAGTTGGAACCGCTCAACCTCGTGCACAAGCTTCCCCACCAGAGAGGTGACATTCCAAGTCCCTGGAGCCAGCTTAGCAGCCGGGGATCGGACCGCCAGGGCCCCCGCCCCTTGCTGCCACCCAGCTCACACTGCACCCGACCCCAACGGCTCCTCCCGCAGATGGTGAGCCCACAGGAGGTGGGGCCCATGTAACCTTTTCAGACTGCGCCCAACCAGGCCCCACAGGCAAAGGCCCGGCCACCAGACACTCGCTCTCATACCCCACCTCCAGGCCTGGCTCCAGAGGGGGCTCCCGGTAACCTGCGTCCAGGCAAGGGAACATTTATGCCCAGGTTTGTGGTCATCATAGAGGGCGATGAGCCGTGCTTGGTCTGGTCCCTCCTCTAGACACCTGTTTGCCATGGGTGACCCTACCAGGCAACATAGCTGCTAGGTTCTTCGGGACACACAAACCCCTCCACCACGATAAGGTGACGGCTCAGGGAGGGGTCCTTTTTATATCTAATAATGTTAATTAACCTCATTAATTGCCAAATCCCCCCCCACTTAGTTTTCCAGTTAGTTTCCCAGTCTTTTGCAGCTCCTGTTCAAATTTTCTTTTACAAATGTGTTGATGCCATCAAATTTACAATCAGCTCATTTTTTCATTTTAATGGATAAATGATGTTTATCTTCTACTGGAATTAAATATGGGTAGATGAGATTTGGAAATCGTTGCATTTGGTTTTTATTTACACTGTGCATTTCCATTTTGAGCCCTAACTATTTCTCTATTTTTTCATAAAATCGTGGTTATATTTCTTTATTAAACCTTTTGTTTGTCTTATTAGTTAGCCATCTGTCCCACACAGAGTCTGTCCTGGTTTGGTGTCATCAGGTATATTAAATCTTCTGCCATAGTGTATTTTAGATAATCTGGTTAGACGTTTCCATAAATCATCAATTTTCATTTTACATGAGAGGGTGGGGTAGATGTTCGGTAGAAAAACATCTTCCCATCCCCATAATTAATTTATACCGGTTTTTCAATTGAAAAAAAGTTTGTATGATGCTCTGTTCAGCACAATGTGTTGACGAATCCGAAAAGTAAGGAGAAAGAATAGTGTGATAATGGTAAGTTCCGACACCCCTCCTTTGTGCAGAATGGTGCAGTCCGAGGCGCGCTCAGCGGTTTGGCGCTAGCGCGTCTCCAGTCCTGCTTCCCTCCAGTCGGAACACGCTTTTCCTCCGCAGTCCAGCCAGGAACAATCCCCCCCAGTCCAGCCTCCAGAGGACCAATCCTCTTTGATGGAAAACCATGTCTGAAGAGGAATGGAAAGTCGCGGAAGAACTTTTCAAAGATGTCAAATTCTACTTGGTGGGGGACATTGACCAGAAGGTGGGAATTCTTTTAGCTCAGTTATTAGCATGCTAACTCGCCTGGTTATATGTAATCTGCATTTGCTACGGCAGGAAAAGCTAACTAGCAAGCTAACTAGCAAGCTAACTGGGAAATATGCTACATGATAAACAGCGCGCATACTGGATTCTTTTCCTTCCTTATCGATGTATGACATGCTGTTTGTGAGACTTGCTGGCTCGCCAATTTGTGTTGGACCCACTTAGTACCGCACTTTGGCTGCTTACAGAAGGTGGACTTTAGTTTCCAGGTTTAGCTGCTAGCTTACAGCCTGTAGTCTTGCCGTCTGGAGACTCGTTCGGGTCGGGATTAAACTGCCATCCTGTTGCTTTTCCCTCCATTTCATTTGCTCGCCTGTCTCGGTGTTGTTATCTTGCCGTCTTCGTGTGCATTTACTCTTTTTAGAGGGTTACGGTTGAGTAATTAAAAGCCATTTGTGACAGTCAACATCTTGACCGCTTGGGCGCCGTTCAGTGCGCATGCGTCACCGCTGTTTGACTCGCTGGTGTTTGATACCTGTACAGGTGACCTATACTTCTATCTACACAGTTTGCAGCTGTTTGAACCGCTGGTGTTTGATACCTGTACAGGTGACCTATACTTCTATCTACACAGTTTACAGCTGTTTGAACCGCTGGTGTTTGATACCTGTACAGGTGACCTATACTTCTATCTACACAGTTTACAGCTGTTTGAATCGCTGGTGTTTGATACCTGTACAGGTGACCTATACTTCTATCTACACAGTTTACAGCTGTTTGAATCGCTGGTGTTTGATACCTGTACAGGTGACCTATACTTCTATCTACACAGTTTACAGCTGTTTGAACCGCTGGTGTTTGATACCTGTACAGGTGACCTATACTTCTATCTACACAGTTTACAGCTGTTTGAACCGCTGGTGTTTGATACCTGTACAGGTGACCTATACTTCTATCTACACAGTTTACAGCTGTTTGAACCGCTGGTGTTTGATACCTGTACAGGTGACCTATACTTCTATCTACACAGTTTACAGCTGTTTGAACCGCTGGTGTTTGATACCTGTACAGATGACCTATACTTCTATCTACACAGTTTACAGCTGTTTGACTAGCTGGTGTTTGATACCTGTACAGGTGACCTATACTTCTATCTACACAGTTTACAGCTGTTTGAACCGCTGGTGTTTGATACCTGTACAGGTGACCTATACTTCTATCTACACAGTTTACAGCTGTTTGAACCGCTGGTGTTTGATACCTGTACAGGTGACCTATACTTCTATCTACACAGTTTACAGCTGTTTGAACCGCTGGTGTTTGATACCTGTACAGGTGACCGATACTTCTATCTACACAGTTTACAGCTGTTTGAACCGCTGGTGTTTGATACCTGTACAGGTGACCGATACTTCCATCTACACAGTTTACAGCTGTTTGAACCGTCATTGGTGAGCTGATCAAGTCTGATCTCACCATTCTGATTATTCTAATGTCATTAACCGTTGTTTATAGAACATGACCCAAATCTAAACTTCCAGCTTGTTGTTGCTGCTGAACTGCTGTAGCTGTTTATAAACATTTCTTTATTCTGTGTACACCCAATGAGTTGAGTGTGGACGCACCACATTTCCTAGACCAGGGAAATCTGGTGTGTCTTTCTGTTTCAGATATCTGATCAAATGTTTTGTGTTTTATAAGTTGTAATACAGATGTAAATGATAAAGTGAGGCAAATAAGTGGGATCAGGTAATTTGACCATTTTTGTACAAGAAAACGTTATTCAGATACATTGAATATTTTTCTCTAATCTCCAGTTTTACATGTCGAACAGAAACTGGGAAAAAATCTGGAGCAAAGTTAGCAGCAGGGTTTGTTTCTTGTGGTGCTTTAAGAAGTAGAAGTGACCTGATCCTTCTAACCCCGGGGATCCACTGAACTCAAAACAATAAGGGCTTAACCAACGTACAGGCACACAGTGTCCGAAATTAACTTTCTGGCTCACCGGCCAGGTTGGTTTTTAGATGAAAAAATCCACGGGCCAGGCATAATTTTTACTGGTCTAAATATTTACATTTTTTCACAAATATATACTTTGAAGCACACGTTAATTATATAATACAAAATCATGTTGGATGTAACTCAGAGGAAATGACAGCAACTTAACAAGAAAAACCTCTTTTTGATGAACAGGTAACGTTAGAATTTACAGAAACCTCCTACATTCAGGCTCCTTGCTGTACTCTGGATGCTGCACACAGTCCATGAGGTCTGGTCTCCTGCTCCTGGTTCCACAGCATCTGTTATCTCTGGAAAACACAGCAGGACCATCAGGAGATCTGTCAGCATCTCTTGGCTTAGTTTATTGTCTGTGTCCGAATGTTGACCCACCTCCCTGCAGCCCTATATAGTGGTCATTAGGGCTGTGACGATATGCTTTTGTCCTTATTCGATTCGATTCTGATTTTTTGGGTGCCAATTCGATTTAAATTGCGATTCTCAAAATTCTTCAATACTGATGATTTTTGTAATTAAAAACAAATTTTTTTCTAATATAAAACTTCTTTTTGCTAGTAATTTTTCTTGATTTCAGTTAGGAAAAAACAACACAGTAGCCAGATCATCATTCTGCTGCTATAATGCCCAAGAAGACAAGTCAAAAGATCAATAAAACCAATGAAAATTACAAAAATTTTATAGTGGATTAATTTTATTTATTTAAAAAAAAAAATCCATTTTAAAATTGTGAAGGAAAAAATCCAGATTTCTGATTTTTTGATTCGATTTTCCCACCCCTAGTGGTCATGCCACTTTCTAGGGGTGTCCGACTGTCCAGAGAGAAAAAAAGTAGTGCACTCAAAATTACCCACAATGCATTTTGAAAAGTAGTGAGCATCGATGGTCACTACGGGTCAATATAGACCACAGTGCATTGCAGCAAGAGGTCAAAAGGACGCAAGTGGAACATCAAAGCAAAATTACAAAAAGCTACAGATTATTCATTTTATATCCTTATTTGTTGAATTAATTAAAGAATAAAATAGATAAGAATTTTTTCACACAAGTTTAGATTAGATTTGGAATTGGTGGTTGCCACGGTGACAGCTGGTAGTTGATCGGCGATGAGGAGAAAATGGCTTCATGTCTAAATCGCCAGCAGAATGAGTGTGCTATACAGTCTGCTAGGTAGTGTAGCCTTATGTAGTAAAAGGTGAGTTAAGCTTGTTCCATCCTCCACGAGAAGCAAGAACTGAGTTCTTGTTCTCGAGGCTGCAAGAACAAGAACTTGCGCGCGGACGACCCACGCGGCTTGGCGGGTCGTGCGCGCGGCAGGGCGGGTCGTGCGCGCGGCTTGGCGGGTCGTGCGCGCGGCAGGGCGGGTCGTGCGCGCGGCTTGGCGGGTCGTGCGCGCGGCTTGGCGGGTCGTGCGCGCGGCTTGGCGGGTCGTGCGCGCGGCAGGGCGGGTCGTGCGCGCGGCGGGGTCCGAGTATTTTAATGCCACATGTAAAAATGTTGGTACTTTCTCTCCACCTTGATCAGCTGTTTTATCAAAACAATCCGTTTTACCTACAGCAGTAAAAACACGGAAGCAGCAACTCCACTTCATGCTTTCTCCGTGTTAATGACGCCCACCTCACATGTCCGACCAATCACACGATACTTCTTGCAGCCCCGCAAGAAAAAAGTTCTGTCAAGAACTGTCTTCAAACACGTCTGCAAGAACAAAATGAAGTCATTTTCTTCTCGGAGCCTCGAGAACAAGAAAAAAGTTCTCGCTTCTCGTGGAGGATGGAACAGGCTTTAGGGACTAGGGTGGACATTCTGACACATGCAGTTTCTCACAACATCACCATTTCCATATCGCCACTTTTCAAGGAACTTTCTGGTTGGTCCTGCTGCTTTATCCTCCATTTCACCGTGCTTTCGTTTGGAAGGCTGGCCGACTCCTGCTAAAAATCTCTGCATATTAACGCTAATAACTAAGATAAATGTTAAACGGAAACACCGTAGTGGGAGGTGTCCCCATGTGATGGGTGTGTGAGGTGAATGTCTTTGACACATGCAGACCGCAGAGGAGCATTAAAAAAAATGAAAATTTAAAAAAGTTTGTTGAATCGGACATTCCCCTTTGGATCCAGGATTCCTCTCCTGGATTCTCGGTGGGTGCCGATATGCTCACATATAAAATACAAGACAGGAGACGCAGATACCGAGAACTTGCTGGGTGACAACAATCCTCTCAAACAACCTCACGATCGCCAGGAGGGAAGAAGGGGAGGTCCCACTCTTTCTTACTAACAACCGTTACAACAATGGATAGCATGTACGTGCAGAGATGCCTTCTGACATTTTTCCTGACATTTACTCGCCAAAAAGAATATTTACTGAAATTTGGCGCTTGCCGAGTGTTAATTTCGGACCCTACACACACAACATTTACCGGGTAATACCACTGGGAAACAAACACAGATACTTATACATTCATCAGTACGTCATTATCTGTTTTATATTTCTCCACCTGACACCCCTCCTTGTTCAACTGAACCCCTGATTTAGTTAAAAATGTCCTCAGTTATTTGATCTACTTAAGTTTTCCGCACTGGCTAAATAGTTCACAAATGGACCAATTTTTTCGAAATGTCTCGTTTGTTATGCAAGTGAAAAGTCTGCTGTTTGTAACTGACTGTTTAAAACATTTCTTCCCAGCATTTGTTGTAAGAAATTGTTTAATTTCTTTTAATGTCTCAACTTGATCCTGCAGCCTATAAATAAAGCAAGTCTTCAACATTGAATCTGTTCATATAATTGTTTAATCTTTTCGAGACCTAAATCTAATATATACAAAGCTGAGCATTGGGCCATTTTTATTCTAAACATATCATGTATACACTCCACTATACTTGTCCGATAGCTCTCGACTGTTTGACATTCATAAAACATATGTATTTATCTACTTCTGGTTCTTTCACACCTCCAGCATTATACAGAGTAGTAAAAATTTAGTCTTGGCATCTTGTCTGGAGTCCAGTAACTTCTATGGACAATCCTACATGTAATTAATCACATCTGCACCTCTCTTGATATCTTATAGCATGATTCAGCAGCATTGTTCCATGTAGTCTGCTGTATTTCCTGTTTTAAGTCTATTTCCGTGCTCTATTAGGGCCATTAAGTTTTGGTGGGTCAGCGGTTCTTATTAAGTTATAACATTTCGGTGCTACACCTTTAGATACTTGTGTACTTTGACAGATTTCCTGTATAACAGCAGCAGATATTAAGCTATATTTTTGGTGTACTTTTCTAATCTCTAAGCTGTAAATATTTCCAGGCATCTTTGGAGTTGATTTTATATTTAGCTGTCATCTGATTGAAAGACATGTAACTCTCCATATATTAAATATCTTTAATAAATATTATTCCTGCTCTCATCCAAGAGTGCCAATATAGAGATTTGTTATCCACCTTAATGGTTTGTTCAGACCAAAAGCGTTTTGAGCGTCAGACGCTTGAAACGCTGAACGCTGGTCACTAAACTGCCACTTTTGTGTCCGACGCTCCCAACGCGTCTGCTGCTGTGTGTCTGGAGCGAGTGGCAAACGCGGCGGAAAAGAGAGGAGGGAGGCGGCGCTTTCGTTCTGGTCAGTTTGAATGATGGCGGATAGGGCTGGGCGATACATCGAATATACCGGAGATATCGTGGCTAGTCCCCTGTGGGATATAGAAAATGTCTATATTCATCATATTGGAGTATCCTGTTGTCACGCAGGTGTTTTTAGCTGTGGGCGGGGTTTCCTCCCTCCTCCTCGACTCTGCACCGCTTTGCACGGAGAGTTAAAACAAGCGCACCTCGTTACGTACATAACGTGAGCTACGTGCTACGTCATGAGAGGCAGCGTGGAGCCACTTTCTCGCTAAATCTGGCGACTTCTTGTGAAAAGCGACACATCTAGCAGCTTTTACAGGAGTTATTGGAGACTTTCCTGGTGTTTTGGCGACTGACTTTAAAGCGCATATTGTAAAGTTATTGTCAGAAGGAGAGTCTCTCCCCGTCCTAAAGCACTCAGTCGCTCCGGCTGCAGCTGCAGCCAGTCAGAGGAGCAGAGAGGACACCTGCACGACTCCACCTACAGTCACAATGAACAGCCAAATCCGCCACTGATCCCGCTCTGGATTACAGAGTGGGCTGTAAATTACAACGTTTTTCACGTCCATCATCTGGCAGTGGTTTGGATACCGGTGAGAAGATGTTGACCAAACAACTGTCGTATGCAAAGTATGTCGCAAGGGGGTTGCCACAAAAGGTAGTAGTACCACAGATTTATCTCATCATTTGAAAAGTCCCCCCTAGAGCACCGATTTTCATACGTTGCATTTATTACATCATGCAAAGGCACTTTATTTTGTTTTAAAATGACATGTTTCCACCGCTGCTTTAACTGTTCAATAAATACGGTTTTGATCAGTTTGCTTCGTTACAATTTCATCCTTTTGGCATGAATGTTTAAAATCAGCATATCTTAATGCAGTATGAACAATTATGTTTTAATGGAGACACAAAATCATCTTAGTGATGTGATTGTATGCACCAAAGCATTCATTCAAGGCTGAGGTAAATATCGAGATATATATCGTATATCGTGACATGCCATAAAAATATCGGGATATTACTAAAAGGTCATATCGCCCAGCCCTAATGGCGGATTCATTCGCCGCCAAACAAAGCGTTGCTAGGCAACGTGTCCTGCTACGTTGCCAAATCAGTAACATTCAGCTTTTTAGCAAGGAATGGTTGTCCTAAATATCGCACGGAGTAACGGCATCTCAGCCCCGTGTCTGGGTTCACCACAGGAATCCTCCTGGAGCTGCGAGCTGATCGCTCTGATTGGTTGACGCCCCGTGTCGAGCGGCCAAAGTTCAGCTTTGTCCATCTCTGGCTTTTGACGGAACGTGCGTCGAGCTTAAAAACTTCTTAAATTTTCATCGCGTTCCACGCGGAACTCGCATTCCTCGCGGAACGGCGACGCCCAAAACAAGACACGAGAAAGCTTGACGCCCCCTTGCCGCGCCTCCCCATAGACTTCACATGGAAACCTGCCGCTCTCGATGCTCAAAACGCGTTTGGTCTGAACACACTGTAAGTAAACTATTTGTTGTAAAAGATGGATCTTGGTCTATTATCTAATGGATTATTTTCAGTGTCTCTCTCAAAAACCAGTAATGGGTTTTGAAATGGATTTTTCCCAGTTTGTGATAAAAAGGCTTCAACGGAAAAAGGTTCTATAATTTCTCGCTCTGTTGAGACCCACTGTGGAATCTTGTCCTCTTCTCTAAATATTTTTGCAAGTTGACAAAGAGAGAAAGCATAATAATACCAATCTACTTTGGGTAAACCCAGACCACCATCCTCATTAGCAGCCCACAATTTGGTTTTATTAAAAAGTGGTCTTTTACATGCCCAACTTAGCTGCTTTGTTAAATCTTTAAATTTCAATTTTCTGTATGAGAGGAAAAGAATGAATGAATGAATGAATGTATGAGAGGAAAAGATTCTGACATATTTTTTTAGTCCTGTGGCAATCTTAATACCCAAGTATACAAGGCCTGAGTGAAGCCATTTCAACTGTCAATTTCCCCTAATACTTGGTGGGTAAGGCCCTGATCAGGGCTTTGCCTCAGATTTTTCCCAGTTTATTGTATAACCAAAAATATATTAGAAGGAATTACTCAAAGACATTACATGGGGCACTGCCATTTCAGGGTTTGAGCTCAGTAATAGAACGTCGTCTGCATCAACAATAGTTCATGTTCTCTTCTACCTACCTGGATACTCTTGATATTGTCATCACTACGAATAGAAACTGGTAAAGGTTCTAAAACCAAAGCAAAAATCATTGGCTCCAGGGGCACCTTCACCTCATGTTCGTTCATTCATTCATTCATTCATTCATTCATTTTCTGAACCGCTTAATCCAATTCAGGGTAGCAGGAAGCTGGAGCCTATCCCAGCTGGCTCTGGGTGACAGGCAGGGTACACCCTGGACAGCTCGCCAGTCCATCGCAGTCCTTCACCTCATACCACTATGTAAATAAAAACACTGAGATTGTTCCATAAGAGGATATTGCAGCCTTAGGACTATAATACAATAGTTTAACCTACTTTATAAATATTGGCCCTAGCCTTAATCTATTTCATGACTTAAACATATCGTCCCATTCTACTCTATTAAACTTTATCTTTTCTGCCTCGAGAGACAAGGCAACTTTAGGCACAGAATCATTTCTAACCTGCCACAGCAGATGGAAAACCCGACTAATATTATCCGTGGAGGATCTTCCCCGAATAAAGCCCACTTTGATGAATAAACTAGGCAAATATTTTTCTAATCTTGTAGTCAAGTATTTAGCACCAACATTAATTAATATTTGTCTATAACTCCCACATTTCTGAGGATCTTTCCCTTTGTTATGTACAAGTGTAATAGTTGCCATATTCATTCTACCTGGTGAGCTTCGTTTCTCCAAGGAATCCTGAAGGACCTCTAACAATTTAGGTGCTTTGTATAAATAAAAATTTATAGTATTCCATAGGGAATCTGTCATTTCCTGGGGAATTACCAGAGCTTAATTTATTAATGGCTTGTGAGATCCCTCTGTTGTTGTATCACTCCCAATTTCATTTTGTTTATCCTTTGACAAGGATGGTAATTGTATTGAAGCTAGAAAAGTATCAATATCTCTGGTTCTCTGTCACTCTGAAATAGTGCAAAATTCAACCTTCTTTTGCAAAATGGCATTCAACTACAGTTTAAGTTTACTCACCTGTAGATTAATCTCTGGATTAGGCTGAGATGCTCGTCTCACTCAAAGATTCTTCATTTCTATCTCTAATTCATTAATATGAAAATACGCATTTTCCATTTATTAGGTGAAACCATCTCACTTCCCGGCTTGGTGCCGGTGCTGCCGGCAGTGAGGAAATGTTGACATTTCATCGTAAAATGCATCCAGTGGGCATGAAGTCTTTTACTGGCAAAATCCTGCCTGAACGATCCGCTCTGCTCTGGATTAACGTGGCTTGTTCTGACTGGTGTTGGGGCGGTCAGCTGCGAAGGCCCTCTCTAACACCTCGGCCCTACATTCAGAAGAAGGAAGGAGTTTATAGTTTAACCTGCTGACTTTTTTTCTTTTAAATAAAAATCCTGAAACTTCATTCCTCGTCATGAATATTGGATTTTACAACAATAAAATTAGATTTCCTAGAACTATTTTAACTGTAGCTTTTACTTAATGAACAATTGCTTTAAAGCCTAAACTTATTGTACTTTGGTTCTTATCAAGGTACTTTGTAGTTTGTACATAAGCATGTGAACAAACCTTATTTAAAAAGAAAAACAGACTGAAGAAATATTGATGCTCTAAATATTCAACTGCTAAAAACATTCAGACAAAAAAAAAGCCCAAAAGGGCACGTTTGATTTTTCAGTCAAAAGATACAACCGAAATGGGATGCTCTGATGGCGCAAGACAAAAAAAGAAAAAAGAAAAAAAGGCAGCCAACATACTATACTTGTCTGGAATAGCAAATATGTCTGCCGTGTGGCCTGTTTACTACAGTATCACTGCTTTAGTATGACGTGTGGTGATGACTAAACCTTTTAAACATTATTGCTTGCTGGGAAGTCACATCACAGTTCCAAACTTCTTCGCTGAATAATTTACTATAAATGACTGCAATGCAGTGAAAGTTAAGATTTCATAAATTAAAAAATAATTAATATTAAAATATTAAAAAATAAAAGTTGATCTGATTTAGGCTGTAGTACAACTTAAAAATGAATAACATGACAGTAGATTCAGCCTGTTAAGCTGTGCCCATGATCTGCACGGCATTGTCAACACTAGTAAGACAACTACTCTGGTACCGCCTCGATGGAGGGCTAGTGTTCCATCTACTGGTAGAGTCCTGTACAGCATTCTATTCTATTCTATTCTATTCTATTCTATTCTATTCTATTCAGTCATTTAGCAGACGCTTTTATCCAAAGCAACTTACATATAAGTGAGAACAGCATAAACATGAAATCAAACAGTAGAGGACATGGTAGGGAGGTGCTAGTGGACTGTCCACTACTGTCCGGATCTTCTCACACTCAAAACTTTTCCTCTCACTCTCCAGTGTGTGAGGACAGCTTCTTCTTCGGAGGCTCTGCCTCTGCAGCTTAACCAGTCAGAGGACGGGGTGAATAGCGCAGGACGCAGAAGAGAGAGAGGCGCAGCTGCATCTGAGCCGAAATTACCCAGTTTTAAATTTATTTCTTCATATCGGCTGGTTGGATTTGGCCAGTTGGACCGATAATCGGTCGACCTCTAGTATGTATGACTTAACAGAGAAATAGTCAGTTAGTGAGGCTGTGCCTTTTAATCTTTTGTGCATTTTGGCCCGTAAATACGGTATTTACCTACTATTCTCACAAAACCAACTCAGTTGCATTTTGATGCCACCGTGCATCTTCTTTGCTTTACTCCAGCCATGGAGGAACATTTATGCCTTCTTTTTGGCCACTAAATTTTCTGCTCTGATCTTTGGCTGTTCTAAATTGGACATTACCGTGGGTTGAGGCAGGGGCTTCGTCACCACAACCACCAGGGGGCAGACGTGTGTTTAAGGCTTCATTAAGTTGCCTAAATACCAAGTGGGCACACCTTTTACCAGCAGCCAGTAAAGTATCGTAGGATTGGTTGGACATTTGAGGTGGCTGTGGTAAACACTGAAAATTTTTCCTGTTGCAGGTAAAACAGATTGTTTTGATTAAACAGCTGATTCAGGTGTCAAAAAATACTAACATTTTTACAACATCTGGCATTAAGATACACAAATCCCGCCGTGTGCATGACCTGCCCTGCCGCGGACAAAGTTGCTTGTTCAACATGAAATAACAGCTTCATTGCACAAAAAGCAGACCGAGCCGCTTGCAGTGATCCCTCCCGGCTTCAGACAAAGCTTCTCGTGGAGGATGTAACAAGCTTTAGACTGATGGAAGCAAGTCATGTCGACAATGGAAAATACAGCTGCATCAAAACAAGGGATATTTATCGTTTTGACAATAGAAATGTCTATCATTTCATATGAGGCTCTATCATTCACGCCACGATAAGGTGCTTTACTGCATATTTTACGTCAAGATGTGCTTTACGGCTGCAACAGGTATTTCCCCGTGAAACTTCAGATGGCCATAGTTCCCCTAGATGGAAGGAGATCCCTGCTGCCGTTGACAAGCACATCTGACACCTAACTGATGACTGACACAACATTACACAAACAGTTTTATATCGTTATGGGGATATAAAATGATCTGTATCGTTATATGAGATTTTGCTCATATCGCCCAGCCCTAGCTACAGAATGTCTGTGACCGTTTCGCTGCTTGATCTGAGTAGATGTGGTTGTCATGTTGATGTTGAAGCCTTTTATCCATGTTCCAGGTGGTGCAGATGCTGAAAGCTGGAAAGGGGAAGGAGGTGTCCTACAATGCTCTGGCCACTCACATCATTGCAGAGGATGGAGACAACCCTGAGGTGGGCGAGTCCAGAGAGGTTTTTGATCTCCCTGTTGTCAAGGTAAGATGCTGTTGAAAATTAAACAAAGACAGCTGAAGCACATTATGAATATCCTCAGAAATCATGAAACATGCTGATAGCAGCATGTTTAGTTGTTTTTGTTTTTTTCTTTTAAATATACGTCCTTTTCAGAGGACAAGCGACCCGCCTCTCACATGACTTGATAATGCTCGGGAACATCTGAAAGGTTTCTTGTTTCTTGCATTAAAAACTTTGTAGGTTTTAATGTGTCCCTGCTTCAGCACGTGACTCAAATTAAAAGAATTCAACAGCTTATGAAGTTTTACGCAATGACTCATTCATTTTAGTTTGGTGTATATTGAAATCCTGAAAGGCAGCAGCCAATTTTGAGAGTGACATGAATAGCCCTGCTCTAAGATAATGCTGCATTCAGATGTGTCTTTTTGCCATTGGATTAAATTTATCTGTAAAATATTTAGGAGCTTATTACCTCTTAGCCTCTTACCTCTCTCTCAACCGCTTACACTAAGACAGTGTTTCTTAATTGCGGTTCTTAGGCCACCTGCTCGGGCTGGGCGATATATCGAGTATACTGGAGATATCGTGGCTTGTCCCCTGGGGGATATAAAAAATGTCTATATTCATCATATTCGAGTATCCTGTTGTCACGCAGGTGTTTTTAGCTGTGGGCGGGGTTTCCTCCCTCCTCCTCGACTCTGCACCGCTTTGCACAGAGTTAAAGCAAGCGCACCTCGTTACGTACATAACGTGAGCTACGTGCTACGTCATGAGAGGCAGCGTGGAGCAGCTTTTCTAGCAGAGAATTCTGGTAACAGCGCAAGTTACATAAAAAAATGGAGGAGGAAGAATTTGTTCCCAAGAAAAATGGTACAAGATCCATCATCTGGCGGTGGTTTGGATACCGGAGAGAGGATGTTGACCAAACAACTGTTGTAATGTGTGCAATGAACAACCAGCACGCGCTGGTTGTTGGCACAAAGGTACAACACACCATGCACAAAATGCAACTATTTTTTTAACTTTTGATTTATGCCACAAGAAGGAACCCCCCCCCCCCCCCCCCCCATGAACATTTCATTTTCACTTTATCAGGCAGCTAATTTTCATTTTACTGTTCTTTGAAAATCTGTGCATTTTATTGTTATTACAGTAGCTCAATTATACAAGAAAGAGCATTTTATTTCTTACTGCTGTTACTGCACAAAATGTGCACTTGAATTAATATTATTTTCATACGTTGCATTTCTTACATCATGCAAAGGCACTTTATTTTGTTTTTAAAATGACATGTTTCTGCCACTGCTTTAACTGTTCATTAAATACGGTTTGGATCAATTTGCTTCGTTACAATTTTCATGAATTCACGAATTCATGGAAGTAGTTTTTAACCACTGTTAACAGGTTTATCGAAACACCAGCAGACCGAAGTCGACATTAACGTAACACATTTTGTCTTACATAAAGTTGTTACTACCACTGCAAACAAGCAATGAAAACTAAC
Source organism: Telmatherina bonti (assembly GCF_933228915.1). Lineage (NCBI taxonomy): Eukaryota > Metazoa > Chordata > Actinopteri > Atheriniformes > Telmatherinidae > Telmatherina > Telmatherina bonti. The sequence continues at coordinate 41,685,832 of NC_136625.1, read as the reverse complement.
ATGAAAGTCACCAGCGCCTCCTAGTGGAGTCCAACAGAACACACACATTTTAACTCGCATCACATCTCCCCTCTTTAGTTAACTTCTAGATAGTATGATTCCATTGTGGTTAGGTTTACTTTTATCAAATCAACCATTCTGTTCAATATCCTTAGCTGAATATGGGAAGTTGCCTTCAAATAAACAAGGTTGCTAAAGCAATATATATATATATATATATATATATATATATATATATATATATATATATATATATATATATATATATATATAATATATGTTTTTTCCTTTTCACTTTAAACACAGGTTAGAATACAAAACCAGAAACACTGTTTTCAAACATAGTCCATAAACCTGGCAGGTGGTTTAATAGGTCTCCCAGCTAATGTTCTCTTGGGAGAGGAGCCAGAACTCTGGCTACCAGTCGGAGGACAGGTAGCACTGACAGGAGTGAGCGTATCACCCTGGTTTGCAATGTCACAGTCACTACTAGTCTCTTGTCCAGCACTTTGGGGTGTTTGCTCCGGCACTTCCTGCAAATGCCTCCTGTTCCTGCGGGCGACAGCTCCCTGACCGGTTTGGATAAAATAGGGTCCAGGCTCTGGAGCTCTAGCAAGGAATTTAGCTGTGGTTTTCCAGCACTTTTTCCCCATCCAGCTTGACAGCAACACTCTGGCCCGGCTGCAGCGGAGACAGAGGCCTGGTTGAGTGACGCCTGTTGTAATAAAAACGGTAGGCAGCTTTGGCCTGTTGGTCTTTTATTCTTACCGCTTGGTGGTCAACCGCTGTCAGACACAGCTGGTGTTGCAGCACAGGGACAGTTGTCTTGATTTCCCATCCAATCATGAGCTGAGCAGGGCTCTGGTCTGTTGCAGTATTGGGCGTGGCTCTATAGCTCAGCAAAGCGAGTTGTGGATCCGGTAAAAATCGGTTCAGACTCTTTCCCCATCGCATATAACAGCGTATTCACCTGTACGTCCTCCTCCTCTTGATTTAGCTTGGTTGCTATCAGAAAGCGTGAAAAACGCTGTCTCCAGGTCGGCCACGCCGAGGGCTGGGCGAAGTCAAACGACTCAGGAGATTGAAACCTGGCCATCTCGTTGCTTCAGTCTTCACTGCAGGGCGAAAGAGCGACTTCTGACACCATGTCATGAATTCACAAATTCATGGAAGTAGTTTTTAGCCGCTGTTTATTAACAGGTTTATCGAAACACCAGCGGACCGAAGTCGACATTAACGTAACACATTTTGTCTGCCGTAAAGTTGTTACTACCTCTGTAAACAAGCAATGATAACTAACATAAAAGTCACCAGCGCCTCCTAGTGGAGTCCAACAGAACACACACATTTTAACTCGCATCACAACAATTTCATCCTTTTGGCATGAATGTTTAAAATCAGCATATCTTAATGCAGTATGAACAATTGTTTTAATGGAGACACAAAATCATCTTAGTGATATGATTGTATGCTCCATCAATTTGGATAATTCAAGGCTAAGGTAAGTATCGAGATATATATCGTATATCGTGACAGGTCATAAAAATATTGGGATATTACTAAAAGGTCATATCGCCCAGCCCTACCCCTTGCCCTTCATGTTTTAAACTTGATCCTCCTCCAAAGCACCTAAGTCAGATTATTGAACTTCCTCATCAAGTTCCTTGCAGCCTGTTAACAAGACTAGATTTCATTCTGGTGTGTTAAGGTAGGGTTGCCTATAAAACATGCAGGGCAGGGGGGCCTGAGGACCGGAATTGAGAAACACTGCACTGAGACCATGGGCTCCCACATTCGCAGCTATTGCTATGACCATGGGCTCCAACATTGGCATGTAATGCTATGACCATGGGCTCCCACATTCGCAGCTATTGCTATGACCATGGGCTCCAACATTGGCATGTAATGCTATGACCATGGGCTCCCACATTCGCAGCTATTGCTATGACCATGGGCTCCAACATTGGCATGTAATGCTATGACCATGGGCTCCAACATTGGCATGTAATGCTATGACCATGGGCTCCAACATTGGCATGTAATGCTATGACCATGGGCTACCTCATTAGCATGTAATGCTAAGGGTGTCTCTCAATCAGTGCACGAACAGTACTTTGAACACTGTTTAAGGTTTAAGTGCATAGTGCTTTTACACTGTCATTTGAGAAAAAAAACAACTTGCACTTTGAGTGCAATGAAAGTGCCCGGATGAAGCCCAAAACCATCCAAAAGTCTTGTGTTAAAGGATGAAGACTTGGCACACTAAATCAACGTCATTTTGCTGATGTAACGGAAGAGGCACTGGTCCCAGCAGAGGTTAATTTGTATAATGTAAGTATTAAGTTATTCCATTATTATTCTAATGTATACATGCAACATGCTACCTATCGAATCTATCCCTGTTGACAGTTATGAATCTGATAATTTGTTTGAGGCTGCGGTTCTTGACTCAGAGTTAGCACATGTAAATGTTAGCTGTTGTTGTCGGTGTAGTGGATGTAGCTAGGTAATACATGTTACAAATTATGAATGTTAGAGGTTATATATGTTCATTTATCATTGGTGAATGTCCAAATTAAGTAATGTGTCTATGACGTATACTAAATATTGCTTAATCTAAAAACTGATTTTGATATAGCGGTCATTTCCATGGTACTCATGAGAAGTAAGTAGCATGAAAGGGGTACTTACTTGTAAGCCTAGAGGCTTCCGGTAGGCAGCCTTGCAATTTTAGAAAAATGATCTAAGTTGTAGTTGTTGTGTTGTAATGGTTGATCAGTGATTTTTGGTTCATTGTGTTCAGTTTTGTTCATTGTTTTAAATTAATTATATAAAACAAAAGTGTAAAGAAATTTGTATCTTACGTCCTTATTGTACACACACACATACACACACACACACACAATTTTTTCTCAATTAACCAGTTTATTTATTGTTGAGATGTACTCGTGATCTGGGGAGTAACACATTATTGCCATCTTCTGCATCTCATCAGCCCCACAGACGGTTCCTGGAGGTGCTGGTCCTGCTTCTGGTTTTTCCCCAGCTGCCCTCCTGATATCTGTGTCAGCATTTGGCTCCAGTAGGTCACAGTTGCTCATCAAGATGTCGCGGAGGACACTGCAGCAGACAGTGACCTCTGGCACATACTTCACCTCCATTATTGGGGACCTCCACCTGGTCTTCATGATCCCAAAAGACTTCTCCACAACACACCTGGCCATTGACAGGTCACAGTTGAAGCAAGCTTGCAAGCGGTTGCAGGCAGGCTTCCTGAAGGGCGTCATGAGGCAGATGGGCTGCGACAAGAGGGGTAGCCACCATCTTCAAGGATGCAGTAACCTGGTGGGGGGTAGGACTGCTTATAGTTAGATGGGGCTGTTCTGCAGGACTTTGGGTATCATGAACTGACCCACAGTATTTCACAAAGACGTCCATGAACCTCCCAGTGTTGTTCCAGATAGCTTGTAGCTGGTCTGTGTGGGACAGCTTTCCATTAAAATAGCATTCTCTGCAGGGGGCTTCACCCGGACATGCCAACCATCAGTGGTTACCAACACTTGGCTGAATGCTGCAGATCCAGCTAGGCGGGCGAAGCTGGCACCCAAGGAAGAAAGTTCCTCTGCAGTCAGATCACGGACCGCTTGGTAGAGGAGGCCAGCAACTTTTGCACTCACCTTGTGCACTACCCTGTGAATGGTTGTGTGAGGCATATCAAAAGTCCTGGCAACCACGCGGTAAGAGGTGGCGCTGGACAGCCAGAACAGAAACACCAAAGTGTCGATTTCTGGGTCCCAACCATGGTCAGATGTTGTTCCCAGTCCAGCCATTAGGACGTTGAAAGACACACTTGTCAGGCAGAAGTCAACCTGTAGATCAATGTGGCCATCAAAGTACAATGCCGGCAGGTGCCGGGACGCTGCTGTGGAGCAGAGAGGGAGACGGGAGATAAATGTTTCAATAAAATGTTTCAATAACAAGTTTGCTGCATCCCTGTGTTTTAGCATCTTCTTTACAGCATTGCATTCACTAAACATATCTTTGCATATTTAAAAGCTGTTTTATTAGTGTTTTGATTTGATTTTTATTATACTAATAATATGTGGGAGACATGAAAGACACATGGCAGTCTGATGTTGCATTCTATTATTATCAGCCGAGCTAGACCACTATAGTGCAGGCCATAAAATATGGTGGCAGGCAAAATTTAAGTTTGCCGGATTTCTTCATTTATTTATTACAACTTCCTACAAAGAACTTATTGGGACAAACTGTTACTGAAATGGTAAGCCAATAACAAAGCAGGGCTGTCAATAGGGAGGCATGTAGTACACATTAAATAAATAAAAAAGCATACGTACAAACTCATCTGCCAATTGGAGGAGGATTCTGCATCGCCTTTGAATGCAGCATCGTTTTAAGAAGTGGTTAACAAAGGACAGTAAAATGACTGATGGAAAATTTATCCTTGTAAATCAGCGTTTTGTTTTTTGTGGGTAGAAGAATCTTGGTATGTCACCAGTCAGTGCACTACACCCAGTGTTCCATTTTTGGACAATAATTACCCATGATAGTGCGCATTACAGAAAAAAGTGCGCAGTACACACTACATTCCAGTGCACTAACGTATTGATATACACTCTAAGGTAGGTCTGAACGATTTATCGTGTTCAGATCGTAATTGCGATTTCAGACAACGCGATCACGTGATTGCCAAAGCTGCGGTTTTTCCACTGACCCAGAATCTGTTCTTTTGACTGTCAGACACTTATATGCCCCCTCCCTACCGTGCTTCCAATCGCACCAATCAGAAGCAGCATGCTGCTCATGGCTCGGTCATTCCAACCAATCAGCATTAACCTGCTCCTCGTGTTTTGGGAATTTTACTTGTTTGGAGACGGCTTCAGCGGACCGAGAAGTTGAGCTAAGGGAGTTGAATCCCAAGAAAAACAGTACGTCTGTCATTTGGTAATATTTTGGGTTTGAGGCTGCAGACGTGCACCAGAAGCAGGTACTGTGCAAAACCTGTTGCGGTAAAATTGCAACGTTTAGCGGAAATACAACCAATTTATTTCGGCACTTAAAAAATCACCACGGACATTTGCATGTGGAGTGCATGACAAAAAAGTCCGGTGAAAAGTCTGGAGAAAAGGATGCACAAGCCCACTGCAGCAAACAGTCAACAATTACAGCATCTTTTGCCAGCATAACTCCATATGACAAGAGCAGCAAAAGACACCGGGAGATAACAAGTGCCATAACACAATACATTGCCAGGGACATGGCACCTATAAACACTGTCACCAAATACGGATTTAAAAACCTTGTCTGCACGCTGGACAGAAGATATGCGATTCCCTCACGCACCTACTTCAGCCAAGTTGCTATCCCACAGCTGTACAGGGAGTGGAAAGAAAAAGTGGTTTGTGAGTTGAAAAATGTGGAATATTATGCAACAACTACGGATATGTGGTCAAGCAGAACAGCGGAACCGTATCTTAGTTTGACCGTGCATTTTTATAAATGACGACTTTGAACTGAAAAGTCGCTGTTTGCAGACAGCGTACTTTCCCACTGACCACACCAGAGAAAATATTGCGATGGGATTGAGAGAGTGCCTGTCAGGTTGGGGTCTGAAAGAAGAGGACCAGACGTGCATGACAACGCCGCAAACGTCATCAAAGTCGCGGAACTGAATGAATGGACCAGACTTCAGTGTTTTGGACACAGGCTGCATCTTGCCATTGGTAAGTCGAAGTGAGTGGATGCTAGGCTGTTTATTTATATGGATTTAACTTTATGATGTGTGCAAATTGTGGTCAGTATCGTCAGTTTTTTTCAGTGTTGTATTTCTATGAACAATAAATAAGCTATAACATCTATAAGATATAATGAACAATGTATTCTGTGCTTTTTTGTAAATCATTTTCTGCTTTCTGAAATATGGTTTTCTTTAATTTCCTTTGTTGCCTTGCATAAAAATATTCTTGGCAAAGTTAATATTATTACTATTATTTCCTGTTGTTATTTTATTTCAGTCCATAGTGCTCAAGTAAGGTTTATGTTTTTGTTCTTTTTTTGTCCAGAAATGTAAACGGGCAACAGGGCTTTGCAAACAAATAGTTGCTGTCTTTTCTCATAACTGGAAAAAGAAAGCACTGCATAAGGCCCAGCAAGAATTACATTTACCTGAGCACTCACTAATTACAGAGTGTCCAACCAGATGGGGCTCAAGGCAGAAAATGATTGGGAGTGTGTTGGAGCAGAGCAAAGCATTGTCTCAAGTTCTGTCTGAAGACAAGAAGACGTGTCACCTGGTCCCCACATGGCAGGACACAGATGTCCTTGAATCAATAAGTAAATCCATTGGTCCTCTTCAGGAATTCACAGACGCCCTGTCCGGTGAAGCCTATGTGAGTGTGTCGTATCTGAAACCAGTTGTCCATCTCCTGAAAACAACCACCCTGACTGAAAGCGATGAGGACACAAATCTTACCAAGGAAATAAAGTCAAAAGCTCTCAGCTACATTAAAGATATAAATACAGTGACCCAGCTACCCAGGAGCAACTGGACATTACTTCCTTCCTTGATCCAAGATTCAAGACTGTCTACATCAGGGCAGAGAATGTGCCAGAAATCAAAGGAAGAGTGCAACTTGAACTGGAGCAGATGGCACGAAAGGTAACTTGTCTTGTTTCTTTGTGTAATTTTAAGTAATACAAAATGCAGTTCAGTGATATTATTCTACTGATCTGTATTTTTGTTTACATAAATTTGCAAATATCTCAAAATCAAATCAGACAACAGAGCTCTGACAGGTCGTATTGCTATGTTTTGCAGGAAAAGAGGGCCCGTCTCAGCACCACAGATCCCACGCCTCAGGATGCAGCAGACGCAGAAGCATCTACCTCTGGGAAGGGAAAGCGGTCATTAGCCAGCTTCTTCAAAAGCAAGGCTGTTCCTCCTCCTTCTTTCACTATGCAGTTAGAGGATGCCATAAAAGCTGAACTGGACAATTATCTAATGACTCCTACAATCGATGTTAACTTTCCATGGCTGAGCAAACTGGCTCGTACTTCTCTGCTCGCCATCAGAGAGGCTTTGTAGCGCTAGTGGCAACGTTGTTACGTGTCAGCGCTCATGTCTGAAACCTTCAAAAGTTGACATGCTGGTTTTCTTGTCAAAAAATTTGTGAAAGGTTATGTAGAGATATCAGGGAACTAGGTACCAGTTGAATAAGTACTTCTGAACTTATATTCTTTCTGTTTCAGCTGAACTTGTCAGCTTTTGTTGAAAAAATACTTTTGCAATTATTTCAAATTGGAACTTGTGCATATTTTGCATACTGGAACTTTGTGTTGGGTGCTTGATAATTTTATAGTATTAAGAGTTTCATTTTATTACCATTGCTTTTGAATTTTACTTTAAATATATTTCAGATTTATCTAGGGTTGTCTTAAGATGTTGGTAAAGATGTTGATAAATAAATCTCTTGAGCAAATAAAGCTTGACCATATCATACTTCATTGTAATACTGTTGTGCAGAACCCTTTTTTTTTTTTTTTTTTTTTTTTTTAAACTTTAGATTCTTGAATTTTGTTATTCTAAATATTACTTATTTGACATTTTATTTTTTGTATTTATTTTTAACTTAACATAATTTAGGATTTTTACACTACCTTTTTTTCAAGGTAAGATGGGCAAAGGTGACTCTCTTCGGTCTTTAATTACAGTTATTGGTCAAGGAATTTAAATAATGTACATCATATTTTTTGTTAATAAATATATTTAAAAGTAGTTCTGACCTTTAGTTGTAAGTTTGCATAAGAGCAATGGCTTTAAATGTTTTGATGGTATGATGCCATTTTATGTCAGGTTTGTATATGTTACTGTACATTGTAAATATTACACTAAAGCTGAAATTTGAAGGTCGTGAACAGAATCGAAATTGTAATATCTGCTTGAAAAATTGCAATTAGATCATTTTCTAAAATCGTTCAGCCTTACACTAAGGCCAGGGGCTCCCACATTAGCAGGTAATGCTAAGATTGTGGGCTTCCAAACACTGTTGCAAATGTCCGTAAATGAATCACTATTGAATCTGATTTTATAGAATCCAAGCAGGCTGTTAATGTAACAGATTCAGGAAATTTGCCTTTTTTTTTTCTTTTTTTTTTTTACAGGTTAGGGTTAGTATCATTAACTTTGGTTTTGTCTTTCAGCCATCCTGGGTGATCCTCTCAGTTCGATGTGGAGACCTCCTACCGTATCCTTCCATTTCAGGAATGCAAAACTTTCTTCTTTTATTTAAACTGTTTCTTAGTTCAACAGAGAAAGTGTAAAAGAGATTTATTAGGTGAGTGTTTTCCTTTGACTTTGAACTTATCAGAGTTACAGGATTCTCTCCTGAATCAGGACAGATATTCTTTGGTGTGACAACCTGTCTGCCCAGAGTAAGTATATGTGGGTGAGCAGTGTGTATGGTTTCTACCTTAATGTATGAAAAAGAGAAAGGATATTCACATACTAATCAGTAGTGAAAATGTATGATATCCAAATAAGTTTGGATGTGTACATTAATGCTGTAATTTCCAAAAATTTAAAAATTGGTTTTGTTTAAATTTAATTTATTTGAATCAAACTATTTCTTTTTCTGTTCTTTCTTTTCTGACTGTGTCTATCAATGTTTCTGAATTCTGACCTATATCATCTATAAATGAATAAGGTAATCCTAAGAATGAGTAATGTCTGATGATGAACTGTTCTACAGCACATGGTGAATAAATTTTCAGGTATTTATTAGAGGTGTTACCAGGTAAATAGCTCGGGAAGCCATCAGCTGATGATGATGATGGACACCATTATCAATGCTCAGTCAGGAGAGTCTAGGTATAGACCCCACATTCACCTTAGAATCACCATAAGGGTATAGAAAGAAGTAAACCAATAAAGTTCACTATAAAACCCTGTTTCTACCAAAAGGTGCGGGTTAGGATGCTTTTTTTTTGTTTTGGGATGGGTACCCTTATATCCTACTATTAAATAATTGGATGACATAAGCACTCCTACGATTTTTTATTTTATTTTTATTTGACAGGGGCAAGTAAGCTCCATGAATGATGGCACATACTACAGCATTTTAGCCAAGGCCAATTTTCAATGCCCATCCCTAGTTGGGCTTTTACACAGTAAGAAAGTATACACAGATTACCTTGCATTGCTTTACACTTCTTTATTGCAGCAGTCTGCATGCCTCTGCACTCAGTTTTATACACTTGTGGTGATGAAAGTGACTGGAATATCTGACTTCAATGATTTGGTGTTACGTCTGACATTTTATTTAGCATGTTTTGGTTTGTACACAGCTTCCAGATGACCTCAATGCTCTGTGGGCTTACGTAACCTTTTATGGTGGAGAATGTCAGCTGAACCTTAACAAGAAGGTTACACACTTGGTGGTGAAGGAACCAAAAGGCGTAAGTTCTGTGTTTTTAGTGTTGTTCTAAACCAGCACTGCTGCTTTTTTAAATTTTTTTTTATATAAATACACATGGAATTAAAGTTGGAAGCAGCATTAAAGTCCCTCACATCTACAGTGCCGCTCTGTCTTTGTCCCCTCCATGTGCCCCTTAGACCCCAGCCCATGCTTCTCTTGCATCCAGCCAGACTGCACATCAGGTCATTCAACATACTTATTGCACATCAGGTCATTACTTCATACTTATTTAAAACGAGGTGACTTATTAGTCTCCAAGGGTTGGGGCTATTTTGAATTCCAACGATAGAAAAGCACACATGTGCAGGATGGGACAAGCAAATCAGGGGTGGCTGGTGCAATTTTCCCCAGAGAGGGCTATACCAAACTCCAAAATAGACATGAATGAAAAAGCCAGCATAACACACTAAATTATCACATCAGTGTATTTACTTAAATGAACATAAAAGGAATTTTATGACACGTGTTTTACGTTTTGTACGTAAATTTTGCCCTTCTATCAGTAAGATAAGCAAATTTCTCACTGACTCTATGGTTAAAATAAGTTTTTATAAGTTTTTTTTTCCATAGAGAACAAAGCCAGTGCATTCAAGCGATTCTGTCATTGTGTTCCAGAGGAAGATCTGGATTCTCCTCAGTGTTGAGAAGCGCTTCTCAGATTCAGCTGTAGTCATAGGAGTTTTGATGATGATCTTAAGCAGAGCTACAGTCTTTGAAAAGGTGTCCTGAAGATTGTTCCCCATGAAGAAATGGTCTCGAGCCACAGCAGCAGTGCAACCCTTAAACTCATCAGTGCTGTAGATGAAGGCCAGTTTTCAACTTGTTCTGGTTCACCTGTGGGTAAACCTCCACGGTGGTGTTCAGTGCAGCTTCAGGGAAGTGGCTGCTGTTACACTTCTACAAGCGGGCAGATTCCAGAAGTATAACACTGATAAGATGCTTCATGATGCTTCTTTTGCATGGCTCAAGATAGTGTCACAAATAGGGATGTGCGAGAAAATATAGTTTGTAATTTTTTCAGCTTTGAGTACTTGGTGGTCTCAGTCGGACTCCGAAACAGCTGAATCGGGGGTCAGTTTCCACCAAAACCGAGCAACCGCCTCTCCAAGATGTTTCCCACTTACAGATGAGCTCCAGAACCACGACCAGCTCTAGTCGCGGTCCAGTGCTCGGCATAGTCCATCACAGATCTTCCAAAATTTGCGAGACACCAGGAAACCACACACACCAAACAGCAGAAACCCAGTTATCAGAAATCCAATTATGTAATAATCCTCCACAGAAAGAAGCAGCAGACACATGACCTTTATCACGTATCCAGCAGCATGCATTTCTCCAATATCCTACTGTTTGTGGTCTGTTTTTCTCCCAGGCAAAGTTTGAGTGTGCTCTGAAGCATCCTGGGATTAAGATCGTAACTCCAGACTGGATAATCGACTCGGTGAAAGGTAACAGAGGCCTCCTCACCTCCTCACTCTTCAGACCTGGATCAGTAAGCAGGAAGGTTTCTAGCGCCAACAGTTGCGGAGCATTGGTCCAACCCAGCAAGACATCTGAAGCCTCTTTATCTCAGACATCCGAGGCAGGAAGAAAAATCATTTCAACAACCTTTGTGTCTACACAGCAAGTTTCCAAAGGACAGAACCTGCATAGAACCATTAGAGCTCACAAAGGACAGGTTCAACCTGGACACATAACAGTAGAATGGACCAGAGGAAAGCAGGCTGATCTATGGTCTGGAAGCTGAGATTCTGTTACAGTTTCATCTCCAGTGATGCATTGGATATGAAAATTATCCAGATATTCCATGGCTTTGTGTTGTTATAAAGTGAAACCACAGTGAAGTATTTTATTAAACTTTAATGTGACCTTTAACCTGAAAAATAAACGGATCTATTGGAGCAATCAGAATAACCAAAACTTTTTATTTCATCCTGTCCCAGATAAAACCAGAAAGGATGAGAGTCTTTATCACCCTAGACTCACATATCTGGAACCTGAGGAAGAGGGCGAAAGTGAAGGAGAGTCCTACTCTCACTCAGATGGAAGCTACAGTCCCCAGCGGTCCACTGCCAGCTCCTCCGGTGAGGAATCCAGTCCTCGCAGACGACCGGGACCTAAAAGACTGAACTCTGTGTCGCCGACCTCTCCACGGAAGCCTGAACGCCGCAGTGAGCGAATGTTTGACGACTCCGACGACGACTCCTCCACAGAGAAAGAAGGTACCAACCTGAACTGGACTCCCGCTGAAATGGTTGCGCCGACCCCCCCCGTTCCGACAGCCAGGCGACGTGGCGGTCCCCCTGGAAACAAAGATCCAGTCTCCTCTGCAGGCAGCGGGCTGATCAACCTATGTGCCACAGTTCCTCCTGCTCCTGGAGGTGGATCCATGTCTGCAGAAGCCCGCTCAGCTGCTGCCGTCAGTCATCCCACACAGCCAGGTCAGTATGTGAAAACCAGGTAGTTTCACCGTAGTTCTGGTTCTTCATCTCAGTGTTCTGCATCGCTCTGCTTCACACAACAACACAGAAACTTGAGTCAAATTAGACCCCACAGAAATCTCTTTTCTTTGTCTGCACAGAAGCATTCCAGAACATGTAGTTTCCCACCGCGTTACAGCAAAGTTAACAGACTTAACACAGGACCACCTAAACCCAGTCCACTTCACAATCAGCTGGCAGGTGTTAACTCATCATATTATCTGTTTGTGAAGGTTTTGCCTCTGTGTTGCAGGTGTATCAGGTCCAGACAGTCTCCC